>NW_008683704.1:17051-19832 GCF_000695815.1 Acanthisitta chloris | reverse complement strand
CGCCGTGGCCACGCCCCCTGCGCTCCCATTGGCCGCGGGGTGATTTGCATAGTGGGCGGGGCCGAGCGGTCCCGCTGTGCCGCGCGGGGCTTGGGCTTGGGGGATTGGGGTGGTCGTGGTGCCCCCACGGAGGAAAACTCCTTAACGCTAATTTAATATTAACAACTAGGGGTGTGACCCCCACCTGGAATACTGTGTGCAGTTCTGGTGTCCTCAGCATAAGGACGTGGAACTGTTGGAGCAAGTCCAGAGGAGGCCACGAAGCTGATGAGAACTGGAGCATCTCCCCTGTGAAGACAGGCTGAGGGAGTTGGGGCTGTTCAACCTGAAGAAAAGATTGCGTGGAGACGTCGTAGAAGCCTTCCAGTGTCTGGAGGGGCTACAAGGAAGCCAGAGAGGGACTTTGTGTTAGGAACTGCAGTGATAGGACAAGGGGTAATGGATTCAGATTAGGAGGGGAAATTTAGATTAGATATATTAGGAAAAAGTTTTTTTCTGTGAAGGTGGTGAGACACTAGCACAGGTTGGGACGTGGTGGCTGAATCCTTGGATGAAGCCTTGAGCAACCTGGTCTAGTGGAGAGATGTCTCTACCATGGCAAGGAGGGGTTGGGACTAGATGATCTCTAAGGTCCATTCCAACCCCTAAAACTCTATGATTCTATGACCTAACATCACCATGACAACTAAACCATGGCACTAAATGCCACATCCAGTTTCTCCTTAAACACCTCTAAAGATGGTGACTCTAGCACCATATGCTGTGGTTTTACTGTGTGTTTTCTAGGGTGCAGTGATAATCCCGTGGGCATCCCTTCTCCTGCTGGTGGGGTAGGCTGAGGCAGCATGGGGTTTGCATCCTCACGGCTTTCCCAAGATTTCCTCAGGGTTGTGGGGGGCAGCTGTGGCTGGGGCACAGGTGCAGATGGAGTTTCAGACCAGCCTCTCGTTGCTTCACTCTCAAGGCTCACAAAAGCAATGTCCAAGGTGGTCAGAAGTGGAAAAGGGCCACAGACAGTCCCAGCCACCAGCTTGTCCCCATGCCTTCAGCACCGCTGCAGAGGCCACGCACCCTAGGGCAGACTGTGACTTGTTGTGGTGGGATGAGCCATACAACAACAAAATCACTAGTCTTCCAGAGGGAACCAGGCACCTTGTCCATCCTTGTCCCTCCAGGCCCCACTCTGAGCATCCCCTCTCCCCGCCACTGGTGGTGCTTACAGGGATGCAGGACAAGTGTTTTCACGCTCTGTCATTCCCCTGTTCCACCACCCATTAGCTTCTTCAGCCTGGTCAGAAATAAGAGATTTAGATCACCCTGTGATTGTATTGCTTTTATGGGTTTTTTTTGGCCAGTAAATCTCTTCTTTAAATCTCTTGCTCTGTGTTTTGCATCTATTGCTTCCGTCCCTGCTGTTCAGCTAATTAATCCCCCCTTAATGAGAGCCATTCAAGTGCCCCATGATATCTTGCTAGGGAGCCCTGGCAGGTCTCTATGTAGAAATTTATACTCTTTTTCTGGTGTTATTGGTGACACTGCACATTACAGCTCTGGGGGTGGTTCATTTGGTATTCATGGGCCTCTTTGCCCTGTTTTTCTCCGCACAAGTGAGGTGTGAGCTGACCACCACCACATGAGTGAGGGCAAACTCAAGCCCTGGTGTGTGGGAAATGGGCTTGCGTTGCTGGTGACAGTTCTCCACCAGCTCTGAGCAGAAACAGAGGTGGTGTTAATGGGCTGCTCTTCTCCCTCTCACCCTGCATTCAGATTCAAGTGCCTCAATCATTCCTGGTTGTTAGCTTCTCCCTGGACACATTGCTGTTGCACTCATGGGTCTGATCACTCCTGGCTTGTCTACAACAAACTCATCCATCTCCCTTCACCTTTGCTCAGTGACTCCTTCCTTCCCAGGCTGTTTGATTTGCAAGAGGCACACGATTCTCTTTGGCAGTGCGGACTTTCAGCTGTACCACCATGATTACAAAGAAACCTCAAATGGCATGTGGGGAGGAAGGGAAAAGCTTTTTCTGGTTTCTCAAGGTGATCAGGCTTGGGAAACCAGATAGGCCAGAATGCAAGGTAACAGTGCTGTCATTTTTCTCCTCTACCGCGGATACAAGGATGGTGATGAAAAAAAGTCAGAATATCTTTGAAGGATCCATTAGTGTGCTATGGCCTCCTGTGATCCCACTGACCTCAGGGTCATCAGTAGATGGTTCTCACATGGTAGATGGTTTTCCCTTGGGTAGAAGCCTTGTGCCAAACAGGGATGCTACTCACCTCCACAAGGTCCTGTGGCTGTGCTGGGGATGAAGGGTTTGGCACCAGATGGTAGAAATCCTGTTTCAGATGTGGCAGATGAGCTGAGATGAAGGCAGAGTGCACCAGAGCCCGGGAGAGGTTTCTGCGGTGTTTGCACAATTTGAAATAATAACGAAATCTGTAAGACTCTGGGTAGAGCACGACTAGAATAACAGGCTAAATTTGTCAGATGAATAATTTACTAGAAGTGATTGGCCCTGCTCCAAGCGAGAAGAGCACCAGCCTGGTCTCAGGCTGAGCAGCTTGGGTGGCTCTGTCCTCAGCTGGGAGCTGGTCCCTCTCCTGCCACCTGGTCATTGTTCCTATCATAAAAGCTGGTCTCCAGCTGAGGTGCCTGTCCCCAGGTCATCACTGCCCAAGGCTATAGGGATTCCTGCAGAGCTCCTGGTCCTCTTTGGAAGGTGTTGCCTGTTTATTTTCAAGGCACTGCTTTGCAGAACAGAGGTCATGGCAGTGGGT
>NW_008683704.1:12889-17013 GCF_000695815.1 Acanthisitta chloris | reverse complement strand
CTCCAACCACTTCTCCATCCTCAGCTGTGGTGCCGACCGGATGGAAGAACAGACACATCTTGACATTTGGGATGGGAAGGGAGATGAAGTCCCAGTGCTGAGAGAAGACAGCAACTGCAGCCAATTAATGTGATCATGTTTATGAATGCAGATCAGTAATTCCAGGTAAACTCCCAAAGAGCAGTGCTGCAGGCGAACAAAGCCTCCTGCCCACCTGGGAGCCTGCTAGCTGTCCCTGCCAGCACCAGCACGTTCCTGCTGTGACTCTAAATCACCTCGTTTCCCAGTCCCAGCCTGGACATGCATCATTTTGTCTCCCATTATCTCAACACCAAAGCTTGCACCTGTCTTTGCAGTGTTGGTTGCACCATGTCCTTCTGGACCTCTCTGTTCCCTCCCTGCCAAGGGGGATGGCTGGTGGGAATGAGGAGCTCAGGGATAAGTTAAGTCAGAGAAGGCAGCAGGGACCCGGCTTTGCCTCCATGGGTGATAAGGGACTGCTTCATTATCCTGGGCTTTGCAGGCTGCATGGTGCCTCCCTATCACCCACTCATGGTTGGGGCACACACACTTCCTTGAGCTGCTCCTGTCACTCTGAATAGGCTTGTGGCAGAACTGATTTGTGTCCACCAGCATACAGAAGATCAAACAGAAGCTGGGAAGCTACAGAAATAGGTTGAGGCAGTGACCAGTCCCTTGCTGGACCTGGCTTCCTTTGGAGAAAGAAAGTCTTATTATGAAGGGAGCACCTGGAAACATCATCACTATCCTTCAGTGCAAGGGACCAGCTTGGGCAGTCAGTGCTGCCTGGCTGAAGTGTCACCAGCTTGTGGTCTGAAGCCACCAGCATGAGGACATCAGAATAAACAGGTACCATGTCACTCCCTGGCCTTTGCTGTGATGGGTCTTGGAGTGCTGCAGCCCTTCTGATCCACAGCAGAGGTCCAGCACAGGGATCCCCATGGGACCCCTCCATTGGTGTGATGAGTTCCCCATCCTGAGCCCACTTGTGCAAAACCTCCAGAAGACTGTTTTCTTCCTGGCTACAAAGGGGGATTGACTGTATGCAAGAGCACCTGCTTAGGCTTGAAGACTGCTCAGCGCTGAAAAGTCCTGCATGAAGGCAGAAAGCCTTTCCCTTGGAGCATGAAGATCCTCCCTCTTCCTTTGACACCTCCTCCAACACTTCAAGGTAATCACCTGTATCCCTCCAACATGGACAGACCTCCTTCTCAGCCATGTCCTGGAGGGTGCCAGTGCTCTGGGGATGCTGCTGGGGATAAGGAGGGATGCTCCCAGAGCAGGAGGTGAGGGCAGATGATGCTGCCATAAGTCTCCCCCCTCGCTCCCCATTTTCTGGCTCACCCCCAGGAGAGCAGCAAGCAATTACAGGCCATGCGGAAGCTTCATTATTGCCCTGTCGTGGCCTCGTTTGACGAGATATTTTATTGCCAAACTTATTAAAAGTGAAACGTGTGGTTTCTGCGCAGCAATTTCCTGTCTGCAGCGATAAGCCTTGCTCTGCCCGCTGTGTAATAAACAGTTATTTTTATGTACAGCTCTGGCTGGGGCGACAAGGAGCAGAGAGGACCTGGCTCGTGTTAATTGCAGTGGTTAATGGGATCTATATTGGGAGCAATGTGTGAGGAGGTGCATGCCCTCCCCCTGCCATGCTCTGCGACAGAGGTGGCCTTTGGTGTCTTCGTGCTTTGGATGCTGGCAGTGGGGACTGTGCAGGAGCTCTTCCCTACAGTGCACGGGGACAAGGGGGATTAGTCTAAAACCCTCTCATCTGCCTCATCTCAGCCCTTCATCACAGCTGGGAGAAAATGAGGGACCTGCTGCACACCCCCATAGCATGAGACTCCATCAGTTGCAAGAGCTGTGCCTGAGCTCTGCTGATCCCACCCCTGTGGGAGGCTGGAGTGAGCTCCAAAACTTGGGGTCTTCACTTCAGCCTCCCTAAGTTCTCCCTTCTGCCTGAGAACCACTGTGTCTGCAGCAGCATTGCAGGTGATGGCGGTGGCCAAAGCCTGGAGCATCCACCACGTCACCTCCCACTATCCCTCCTTGGGTGCCTGCAGCAGGCAGGTGCTGGAGAGGAGACAGCAGGAGCAGTAAATTCAACAGGCACACTAATGTCACAGCAAACCTGTGTCACTGCTGGGCTGGGACCAGCAAAAATCTGATAAATATCAGCAAAGCTGATAAATATAGCTTCATTTTATCAGAAACAAAATGTCCTCATTAGGTGTGTGGTCTGCATTTTGGTTTAATTACATCTTTTTAATACATTTTGAAAGGAAACAGCTTTTTAAAATGCAAGATGTCAAAACTGCATTTACAAAAATACTGATTGCCTTTTTTTTAATTTTCCAGACCTGGCCAAAGCTATTAGTTGAACTCAAACTGAAACTGCATAACTTTTCCCAATAAACAATTTGTCAGAAAAATTCCTCCTGGCTCTGGGAGATCTGTTTGTTATTTGTCAGCAGTCAAAACCCTGTTGGGTATTTCCCATCTGACTTCTTTTCTTAACAGCATCTTTATTGGTCTGGGAATTAACAGCGGAAGATGCGATACTTGCTATTCATTGCAGTCATCCCAAATGCCACTCATTTCATCAGGCCATGGCTCCACAAAGCAAAAGCCCCTCTCCTTTCTCCAATGCACTGCTTTTTGGTAACCATGGGGTATTTTACCCCCAGTTTCCTCCCTGCACCCTCTGGATCCTGCAGCACACACTGGTATCCCCAGAGTTGGAGCCCTGTCAGGTAACTCCATCCCTATCCCTCTCACCCATCCCCATCCCTGCTATCCCTGCTGCCCATCTCAGCCTCTTGCTGGGCAAGCTCCCTCCGTCGCCAGCTCGGGCCCTCGTTAATTTGTATTGCAGCGTGTGTCGCGGGCTGACGTGTAATTAGAGCTCCTGAAGCCTGTCTCATGCTGTAATTGCCATGACAGGGGCCACAGCATATCCGCTTGTTAATTAGTAAACCACAATATCCCGGGGGCTCGTTGAGAGCCGCCTTAATTGTATTTCAGCTGGAACAGAGGGATAATTACCCTTTGCTAGTGCTGCCACTTTTAAATTCTTTAAAAAAAAAAAGGAAGGAAAGGAAAACCCAAATTGAGCTCCTCTTCCTCCTGACAGCCACTACCTCTCCCCTTGGCTGCCCAAGGACCTGGTTTCATCCCCATGTTGAAGGGGAAGGGCTGTGGAGCTCAGCGGCATTGGGACAGGATGCCAGGAGCTTTGCATGGGGACACACTCAAATTGGTGGTAACTAAGCTGCCCCTGCTCCAAGGGCACTTCTGTGTCCCTGCACATGGGACTCTGCAGGGAACCCTGTTTGTAGGTGCAGGCTGGCTTGCTGGGACTACCATTTGCTGGGAATCCCATCCTGCTAAGTGGGCAGCCCCCTGGCATCACCACCAGGCACTGCCGGGGCTCCCTGCATGGGTGGCTTGGAGGAACTGCCTGTGTCCAGGGAGGAGCAAACCAAGGTCTGTGGACTTCCCTCTGGACAGAGGGGCTGCAGTCCCCTCAAAATGCAAGTGGGAGTTGCAATGGACAGAGAAAGGAGGCTGTGGATTTTGTAGGGCTTAGTGTAACCATACATTGCTGCTAAAAGTGTTTGCATTCCACATCCCCAACAATCTTGAAGCACCAGCACTAAGTGGGACCTTGGCACACTCACTGCTGGGGGTCTCTGCTCCTACAAACCCTGCAACAGTGTGGCCCATCCTGCTTAGCTTTAACGGACCTCCGAGGTGGATCTTCCTTCTCCATTCCCCTCTTGGCAAACCTCACCTCACTGGGCAACTGGGAATCTCCTGGGACCTGGTTAAAGCTTTTCCTTCCATGGGAAGGATATCCCTGCAGGGTATGAATGTATCTGTGTTTCTTGTAGTGGTTATGGGGGAACCATGGAGCTTTGGTGAGAGATGAAGTTGGTGCTGAGGCTCAGCATCATCCTTCTGTGCGCACCACAGGCTCCAGAGCCCTCTGCAAGGGAACTGTTATCTGGTCAAAGATCTTTGGGGAAGGTTAAGCTGTGAAGAGAAGCTAATGCATGACATCCATCCCTTTTCCTATGCTTCTCACTGAACCGACACAAAGA
>NW_008683704.1:8932-12862 GCF_000695815.1 Acanthisitta chloris | reverse complement strand
CTGCTGTTCAAAAAGAATCGTATAATGGACAACTGGCCTTCGGGAGCTGGTTTGTGAATTGGCTTAAATAACAGTCCTGGCTCTCTCCTGGGAAGCTACATGGAGGTCAGCCTTGAAGAAAAGACCAGTACAGCGGCTCCAAGCATTAGTAAAAAGACATAACCGAAGCAAAGAGCCTTGAACATAATTACAGCCTAAGAGCTGTGATGGGAACTCGATGACCTGAAGCCATCTCCTGGACTTTAGTGCAATCAACAGATTGACACTGCTGGGTCCTGAAGGCTGGTTTTTGGAAGCTGTGCACCAGGGTTGAATGCCAGAGCAGGCAGAGAAGCAGCACAGGTGCCTGTTCCAAAGACTGGAGCTACAAAAGGGTCTCAAATGCCATGGAAGAACCAGATGGAGGCAACCACTGGAACGCTCCACACGTAATTGAGGGCACCTTCAAGGGTGAGCATGAGGTGGCTGCCCACCTCCAGGATGCTCTCTGCTGCTGCCATGCAAGTCACTGTCATTAGAGCTGGGAATGGAGTTTATAGTTGAGTAACCACAACAACTTTGCACAAATTAAACAACATTCTGCAGGTTAATTAGATTTCTTACCACTGTCTCCATTAACTTAGCCCTGTCATTTGCTATCAGAAGTGGATGGAGCCCCTTTGAAATTCATAGGCGTTATCAGCAGGAGATGTGGATGGCTAAGCCTCTCCCTGGGCAACCATACTAGTGTGAGCACGAGTGGCACATGGCACCTTCTCTTCTTGAAAACCTCTTGGTGCAGCAAATAAGACCAAGTGGAGAGGTAGTCATCCTCCACCAGTGCAAGGGCCAGGCTGGATCTTCCTCAGCTGGCATTTCAAAACCACATTTTCCTAAGATGGTCTTCAAGAAAAATAAGTATTTTTGCAGCAGTCTCTCTCATTATCCCACAGGGTGCTGTGTGAATGCAAATAAACAAATGAGACCCCTTCAACAACATCTGAGAATGTGGCTTCATATTTTTAAACCAATTTCCTTCGACAGTGTCAGCGCCTGTTTTGTGTTTGCTAGACAATTATGTGGCTAATGAGGACAGCCACAGTTACATCAGGCGGGATTAGGAAGAATAAGGCATCAAATGTTGCAGTGCTTAAGACAACTGCTAACTAATGGGGGCTCAGAGGGCATGTCCTGGGGGCAGGTGGCTCCTCACAGGGATCCTGGTGCTGTATGGAAGGAGAAGGAGCAGGCAGTGGGCAGGCTGGCCTGCAGGTGAGGGAGACTTCTGGTCCCTGCATGGTGGCCGTGCCCATGGGTAATGGGAAAGTTTACTGGTACCTAGGAATATTTAGGGAAAGTAGCACCAAGGACATGACCCTGAGGTTGTCCCATGGAGTCAGAGACAGACATGAGTCTTTTGATGGAGAAGGAGGGACCAGCCAAGACCACTTCACAGAGCTCAGCAATATGGGTTCAAAAGCAATGGGGAACTGAGCCATGTCACTGAGATCAATGAGAAACCAGTATTTTACCTAAAGCCTTTCCATCTTGACTCTCTGACAATCAGCATGGTGCTTTGTGCAGCGTTTCTGCAGGGCTATGGCTATCTTCCACCCCCCTCAAGAAGGCAAGGGAGGAAAGCAGGGACAATGCCTGGTGCTGCAGTGAGACTTCACTCCCTGGGTCACCTAGGGAGACATGCACAGCCACCTGTGACCTTCCAGTGCCTCCTCCCAGCTGCCGCTACACCAAATTCCCTATCTCCCACAGATCAGCCATCCAGATTCTCCCTTGCATACAGGGCAGCTGGGTCACTTCTTCCCCACAGGTGCCCTTGGTCATGTTCAATGAATTCCTACAACTGCAGCATTCCCTGCAGCTCCACTGGAAGAGCAGCCATCATGTCTGTGCTGCTGCCCAGAGAGGCTTTGTTTATTCCTCTTTGAACTCTCTTCCTCCTGAACTCTTATCCTGCATTTCAGCCGCATCTTCTACAGAAACCTCTCAGCTAAAGTGAACTTGGACAGGTTCATCTGCAGGTGGATGGACACACAGCCATGACTGTGTCCATACAGCATTTGTCCATCTGAAGACTTGAGCAGGAGACTGTCCAGACCCAACAACCTCAATTGAGACATCAGCCACCCTTAAACCACATTCCTCTGCCAGCCCTCTGATGCACTCTCAGGTTGGATCCTGTCACAATAGGGCACAGAGATGAGCATCTCATCCTCACATCCATCTTCCTCCCCTGCCAGTGCCATCGGGGAGCTTAATCTCAGAATCCAGTGGTTCACCAAGTCATCCCAAGCTCCAGGGACCAAGGAGAAGCACACACAGCTCATGGAGACACACTAAACCCTCTTGCCGACTCCGCTCCATGCCCAGGTCCTGGGGTTTCAGCCCAGCCCCAGGCAAACAACACATTTCAGACCTCAGCACCCCAAGGGCCATGCTTGTCCCTTCCCTGTTCCTGCCATGGCCACCCCACCTGTGCCTGCCACCTGCCTTCCTGGAATAAGATGGCACGTGTGCTGAAGAGCCTCCCTTGAGCACAGCCACTGAATTGCACTCTGGATGACTAATTTGCGCCCTAATTGGTGGGGAAACGAATGCCAGAAAGCACTGGAATACCGAGAAGTGAAGCTTTCCATCTTGGTTTCCTTCAGGGAAATGATCTTAATTAAGTGTCTTGCAAAGAGAGATAATTTCCAGCTATGTGTTGAAACAGGAACCAGGGTGGAGTTGCGGCTGAGACCAGTATCTTTCTCCTCACTGGGTCTACTTGGCCATTGCAAAGCAGATCCGGGGTGCAGGTTCCTCAGACTTCTGCATCTCCATGGCTTTAGCCAGCCCTGTCTGGACCTGCAGGACATCCCCATGGCTCTCACGCTTTCCACTAGTGTTCCTCAGCCCCAAAAGCACCTTCCCATTTTTGTCCACACATTGTGCCCCACTGGCAGCAGCTCCCATCAGAAGTGGAGGCATTAGCTGCAGGAGGGCATTTTACCAGCCCAGGCTGTACTGGCTCTGGTGGTGTTGACTCCACCCCTATGATCTCCACCAGTGTTTCCATTTCTGTTGTTCAAGCTTCATGTCACTCATTGATCAGCCTTGGGCTCGATGTTGGGGCTCTTTCTGGGTGTATTTGCTCTGGAGAAGCAATCTCAGCCCCATTCCCTGGGGTGGGTGGTCCCAGTCATCCCACACATCTGGCACCCCTTCCTGCCCTTCTGATGGGAGCATGTGACGAGTTGCATGTGGCAAGAAAATTGGAGTGGCCTCATGTTCCATTGTTGGGCATGCTGGAACCCATGGCAATGAGCCAGTACCATGGAAGACACCTGGTGAGCCCTGGCACAGGTGGGAAGGGGACTCTGGGGATGCAGGCTGCCATGGAGAGCTGCTGGACCTGGCACTGCTGCCTTCAGAGAATGTCTGGCATTGAGACACCCCAACCCCTTCCCCTTCCCCATGGCCTCGCCATGCACAGCTGTTCCCTTAGAAATAGCTGTTGCCATGGTTTTTCCAAAGAAAACACATCTCTCCCCCCCTTCCCCACCACCACTCCCCACCGCCTTAACCTTGTGACAGCAGTGATGACGCGGCTCCCAAAGAAAGGCCACTTCACGTAACTATGGTAACAATTAGCTTTCTCTTGATTTTACCTCGGGGGTGACGCTGGGGAGAGAGACCCAGAGCTGCACTCCTGGAGTGGGTGCTTCCCCTGCCCTTGCACCTAGAGCCAGGGCTGGCATGTGCCAGCTTGCTGCTACAGTATACCAGACAGGTGCCTCACTCGGACACAGGGATGTCCACAGTCCCCCTTTATCTCAGGTGATGAGGACAATTCCCGTGTGTTTCATATAGCTGGATGTGCCCTGGGATCCTACACAAGCCCTATGCATCTCAGCAAGGCTCTGCTGGCCTCCAGGAGTGGCTGGTGCAGGG
>NW_008683704.1:0-8817 GCF_000695815.1 Acanthisitta chloris | reverse complement strand
ATCCCCCAAGCCATGGGCATGGTAGGAACCTCCGCATCTCCCAGGCTCGCCCCAGAAGCATGGAGAAATAAATGGGGGGACACAACCAGGTGTGCTGGAGAAGAATTGGGAGCCAGCTGGGATTTCAGGGCTGGAAGCAAGGCAGTGGCATCCGTAGCCTGACCGAGAGGTCTGCAATGGTGCCTCTGCTCCCTGCAGCAGGTGGGTAAACACGGTGTGAAGCTGCTCCTTGGGTACATCAGAGTCACAGCTGCCGACTGCAGCGACTAAAATAAGCGTTTGCCTGCTTTTTATTTCTCTGAGCCCAGCAGAGCCCACTCAGCACCAGGAGTGGAGCTGGAGTCTATTCTTAGCTCTGCAGGGAAAGGAGCGGGAGTCCCTGCACTGCTGTCGCACAGGGCTGGGGGCTGCCAGGTCCCATCCCCTCATGGTCCCCAGGAACCTGGCCCAATCCCAGGGTGGCATCAAGGCAGGAGGGATTGTGCCCCAATAGAGACAGAGTCCTACTTTTTAGCCAAGGAGGAGTTGAGGAGACAGTAGGCGGGGGGGATGCCCCAGCACCTCTCTCAGCATCGCTGCAGGATTTGACATCCCTGAAAGAGAGGCTGCAATGCAGGTGGCTCTGGAAGAAGTCCCTGCTCTTGCAAAGCTGCTTTTCTGCCTGGGCATGGTGAGAGTGGGGGACCTCAAGTCACAGCTCCCGCTGCCTCTGGGGATGGGAGGTTTAAGAGGAGTTAAGGAATCTGAGCTGAGAGTCACCCCTCATGCCGAGCTGTGCCAGGATCAGACTTGCTTTTTCCAGCACCAACCATGAGTTGCTGCCGCTGTCCACCTCAACTCATCCCACTGGTTTCTGTTTGCAGACTGTAGTGACCAGGGAGTCAGGGAGCCACTGGCCACCAGCACCACACCATCCCCACATTGCACTGAGGGTCCTGCTTCAAAATGTGGGGAGATTTGGGGTGATCTCCAAACTGGCCTGCAGGAGCAGCTGGCACAGTGCAAGGAGAAAATCATCCATACTGGGCACACCATGGCCAGTCCGGCACTCGGCTCTGTGAGGACCAGGGCAGGATGGGGGGCAGGCAGGGATGCAGCTGTGCATGGGGGGCCATGGGGAAGAAGCCCTGGTTCCATAGCAACAGGTACTCGCCACGTAATGGAGTCCTTTCCGCTCGGCCTCCGCAGCCGCCAGCCTTATTCACATGGCCATAAATAATTCAATTTTCTCATTCACACACATGAATGCTGCGGGTCGGGGCTCTGGGTGCGCTCAGCCTCCATCTGTCTGGGGGGGAAGGGGGAGGCAGGGTCTGATAATAGACTCCAGCATTTGTTTAACATGGATGAGTGTGGCCAGATGGCCTAGGGACAGGAGGAGGGGATGGAGAGGTGGGAGGTGAGGGATGCTCCAGGGTGCTGCTGGCACCCTGAGCCTTCCCTGGATGAGGAGTGGAGGAGAGGAGGGGGACTGTTGTGGGGATGAGCTGTGGCATGTCCAAATCAACTCCAGGACCTGCAAACTAGCCTTGTAGATGTGGACTTTTGGGTTGGGAGTGGATTAGGTGAGCTCAGGCAGCCCTTCCTTTCACCGTGGCTTTGTTGCCTTCCTGACAGGGAAGAAGGAATGGGAGAAGTGCTGTGCTGTGCTAAGGATCATCCTGATTCCTGGTGAGACCTGGTCTCAGTGTGCGCTGGGAGCAGGCGAGTCAATCCATAATGGAGATAATTTAGCAGGAGACAGGGAAGGGGAAGGGGCAAGGGGTGCTGCTGCTTACTGTCCTGTCCCATGGTGCCAGGCAAAAACCAGCAGCTCCCAAAATAACCTCAGGGAATAACAACCCCGGTGATGGAGATGCATGGCAACTGGCTGGTGCAATTAACAGGCTCTGGGCCACCCCCTGGCAGGGACACAGCAGGTCTGGCAAGAGAAAACAAGGGAATTAGTGGGGTTAAGAGGCTGTGCTGGAAAAGCCTGTGCGTCGCTGCCGAGGAGCCAGTGCCTGCTGTGTGCACACACTGAGCCAGGCTGGGAGCTGAGAGATGGTGGCTACTGCCTGGTGGCATTGATTCCTCACCTTTCCTCCCTGTGGCTTGGGCACAGTCCAGCCTAAAGCATACCAAGGACAGCATGAAAACTAGCACCTTCATCCCCTCTCGGTGTTTGACCAGAGGGACCTGTCACTCCAGCACTCAGCAACATCCTAAGCTTTGGGTGGGCTCAGACCCCAACAAGAAAATACAGACCAGGGAGGAGCCTTGAAGGTGGAATTGGTCATTTCACCTTAACTCTGCCTCCCATGGGCAAAGGGTTGGGCTCCTCGTTGCTGGAGCAGGGTCCCAACCTCATTCCCCACCTAGAGAAATCCCCATCGGAGGTCCCATCCTTCCTTCAGGTAGTGCCAAACAGGCATTTAGCCTCAAGCTCAGACATCATCACAAACTGAAGCCTACAAAACTGGCAGAGGGAATTCAGATGATGCCAGAAGGAGGGTCAAGAAAGGAGCCCATGCTCCAGCAGCACTATCCATCACTAGCATTGGAAGAGTTTCCCCTGAGGGAATGGGGGAGGTGGAAGCGCCTGCTGGGGGGAGCTGGGAGCATAACCAGCTTGTGTGCTGGCATTCCCCAGTTCCGCAACGTATTGGGGTAGGACACGTGTGTGTGTATGTATATTTGGGTGCCTTCACACACAGGCAAGAGTTCTTTTCTGGTTATATGCTTTCACAGGATTTTGAAGCAGTAAAAGAAGATCTGCCAGATAGTGCATCTCTGGACCATCGGGCACAGCTGGCCACTACTCCACAACTCCTCCCGCGTATTGTACATCCCCTGCCTGCTCCATGTGTTCATCCACATGAGCCAGATCCCACACCCCGTGCCTGTTCAGCTCTACTTGCACCTTTCAGACCCACTGGAAAAACAGGCAGCACTCACTCGTGCCCATCTACTATTAAATTAGCTCCTGCTTTCTGTGGCTACTGTTCAAGCCCTGCACAGCATGCAGGGAGAGGATGAGCCCAACTCTGCAATGGGGAGCCAACCCCTCCAACAATTCTCTGCTATAGACCCTACACTCTTCTCTGAGCTTTCCACGGGAGCTGCCCATGGAGCAGCAGCCTCAGCCTCCCCAAAACAAGATGAGTCCACCACACTGGGGTGCTGAGCACAGCCAGAGCCCCCCAGCACCCTGGCTGCACCCGCAGGGTGTGCCCATGGCAGAAAGGGGGGTAAAGGTGACAAAGAATCACAGGGGGCTATGGGTGTTCCCCCCAAATCTCCCAGGCTATGTGCTGAGAGGTCCAGACTGTGTTCCTGTGCTTCCTCTGCTGCTGCCAGGTGGGCAAACACCAAGGCTACCCACATAGAAATTTCTACCTGTCAGACAATTCAGATTTGTCCTCTTCAACCCAAAAACCAGTCCCAGCCTAAGCCCTCTGCATCTTTTAAGGGAGAGATGGCAGAAACATGCCACTGCTTATTCCTTCAGCTCCCAGCACTGCAGGAGTGGAATGTGCACAGCCTGACACCGGCAACCTCCTCTCTCCCAGGGTGCCAGGGGCAAGATGCATCCCTGGATTTGCCCAGGTCCTCAAGAGTAGACCACAGAGTCACTGGAGCTTGGTCCCCTTCCCTTCCTGCCCCATGTCCCCATGCCATCTGTCCCTGGGAAGGCTCTAGAGGCAGCCCAGGTGACTCGCTGTGGGGTTTGCCCTGGCTGCTTTGCTCCCATGATGGCCACCCCTGTGGGACCAGCAGCTCTGTAGCTGCTGGGAGCCCATGCAGGCTCCAGTGCGTCTGGATCTGCAAGCAGCTGTGGGCTCAGGAAGACCCTCAAAGACTGCCTGGTGGGAGCTGTCGAGGAGTTTGGCAACTTGCACGGTCACCAGTTTCCCACTGGATGTACCCTTTCTGACTGGACATCGCCTTCCTCTCACTGGGAACAGACACACCACCCCCCCAGTCCCTGCATGCACATCTCCACCCTGCTCTTCTCCAAGCCTCTCTCAGGTACCAGACCCTTTTCTATCTTGCTCCTGCCCACACATCCGAGTAACACCAAACAGAGGCACTTACCTGCCATTCACCCCATTGGGACTGGAAGGACAGTGGGACAAAGCCCTGGGGACAGGGCAGTGATGGTGCTTCCTCCCCACCAAGATGAGGAGGGCAACTCCTATCCTCCTGCTCTCGCCTGCATGCTCCTACAGCATACACCATGGTTCCTGGCATCACCCATGGATCCTGGCATCACCTGTGGCCCCTCTGGGATTGGCCATGGTGGATTTCAAGTGCACAACATGGTACCAGCTCTGACGGTCCCCTCGATGAGGACCAGCAGGGACAAGTAGGTGCTCAAGGCTCATTCCAGTGAGGTAGCATAGAAGGAAGGCAGATGCTTAGTGGTGGGCATCTTCTGAGGTGGTCTGGGTATAATACCAGCTGGCAAGAGATGAAGACCCTGTAGACCCCCACACCTCAGTGCTACCCCAGGCAGGACCATCCCAGCCGTGTTATGCAAGCAGGGACCTGCCACCTCAGGGGTTTTGTTGTCCTAGAGTTTGTTCTGTCTTCTGTCCCAGGTGGGGGTACCTGGGTACCAGGGTACCAGGCTTTGGATTCCCAGGGGATCCCTCCAGGCTGCAGCTCCAAACGCTGCCGGCGTTGGTCAGGGCTGCAGCCCACCCGGGTCCCCAGTGGGATGGTGGGGCACGGAGCGCAGCCTTACCTTGGAGAAGCCTCTACAGGGAAGGGATACGGGACCCAGCTTGGGATGCCCCGGTCCCGGGAGAGCCGCGGTGATGGAGGCAGGGGATGCGGGGATGGAGTGGGATGGATGGGCTGTGATGGATGGGCTGAGGTGTGTGGGTGGATGGATGGATGGGCGGACGGATGGATGGTCGGTCTGGGGCTGCAGGTCCCCCGCTCTCAGGTGCGGAGACAATAGCCAGGGCTCCTGTTGCAGCTGCAGACTGTCTCTTTAAACCCCTCATCAGCCCACAGGTGGCCCTGTCACCACCGTGGTCATCCATGACGTCATCGGGAGGGAGGGAAGGGGAGGAGGAGGAGGAGGGGGGAGAAACGCGATCCCCCTCCACAGCAAAAGTCCCCGAGCGCCCATGGCAACAGATTGCAAATGTCACTGCGCATCAGTCGGGAGGAGGCTGCCGGGCTGCCCCCCGACGGGGGACACGGGGAGGGGGAACAGGGCTGTCACGGCTTGTGTGGCACGGGGGACACAGGGTTGTCACCCCCATGTGTGGCACGGCGGGGGACGGGGCTGTCACCCTGTGCTGGTATATGGTAGGGGACAGGGCTGTCACCCCACGGGTGGCGTGGAGGGGACAGAGCTGTCACCGTGTGATGGGTGTACGGTAGGGATAGTGCTGTCGCCCCACGGTGGCACGGCGGGGACAGGATGGTTATAGGTGTATAGGCGGGGACAGGGCTGTCACCCCGCGCAGGGAGCTGTCTGTGAGTTAAGCAGGTGGACAGCTCCAGCTGTCTCTACGGGATGTGCAGCAGCTGGATCCCCTCCCTGCCCGGACATCCACTGCCGCAGAGGTAGGTGTTGCTGTCCCCCTGCCCAGGAGGGTGCTGGTCCCTCCTTGTCCCCTGCGCTTAGGGGATCCCCATTACCCAGCGGTGACACCCAGCCCCAGCCATCCCATGGGCACCTCGGGAGGACCAGGCACCCCAGTGAGCCCCCAGCTACTGCCCCTGTGGTCCTGCCTGTGCTCTGCTGCTGCAATGAGAGGTTTGCAAGGGTCAGGGAAATTTTGGAGAGTGTTTAAACCAGATCTTGCCTTCAGTCAGAGACAAGACAACACCAGGGGGGCCCAGTCCTGCACACACAGACCCCAGATCTGCAGACCACGTCCCAGTGGTGATGATCCCATTAACAGTTTCCAAAACTCGCCCAGTTCCACTCCAAAATGAGTCTCTGATATTAGTTACAACCAGAGCAAGGGTTGCTTTGGTGGCAAAGAAAGATTTCCTTAGAGCTGCAAAGGTCCACTGGTGCTGCATCCTGCAAACCTGGCTTTGATGGAGCTCGATCCCAGTGAGACCTGCCCAGCGTGGGGAGCGGAATTGAGTCCTGGCCGTGGTGGACAGGACCTGTTCACACCCTTTATAGAACTGTGTGTGAATGTGTACATGAATCCCCATGCAAGGGGAGCCCCAAACCCTGCAAATATGAGTGAAGTCACTCCCCAGACTCAGGCAAGAACTAAATATTGAATTACATCCTTGGTTTTTTGAAAAAATGAGATACATCCAAGGTCTCCCTCTGCTTCCTTTGCTCTTTTCTCACACCAACCAGTTTCCCTAGCTGAAGTTTGTGATTACCATCTTTAGAGGATGCTTCACTCTAAAAGGAACCCCATGGAAGCAGCCAGTTCTGACAGAACAGCCGCACACATCCCTGCATGTGCCGGGGCTCAGGGAGCAGTGAGGCACCGCTCAGGGCTGTAACATTCCTCCCCACACTGGACTCTTGTGCAAACTTCACCCTCTCTTTTCTATATTAAAAGAATAAAAGGTTTGTTTTATTTTTCCCTGCCCTCAGCACAATGGAGAATTCGACAGCCACTGAGCCCAGTGGCCATGGGAGGGGAACAGTGATGCTCATGACCTGGAGGATTTTTTCCTCCACAAGCATCCTGGGAAGGACACAGTCCAAGTTTTCCCCACAGTGATTTCTTGCTGGGGGTTGTATCTGGTTGGTGGGGCAGCCAGGATGGGAGCAGCCCTGTGCTGTTCTCCTTACACACTCTCTCTAATCCTGGGAAAGCCGCCGCGGGATCCAGAGCTGGGAGGCTCTTGGTTAACAGCCAAAGCAAGAACGGCAGAAGGGTCCTTGCTTCAGGAACAGGAAAAATCATCCAAAACAACCCAAATGGGCTGTGATTTATTATTTTCTTTTATTTTTTTAGAGTCCTGCTGGCTTGGAAGAAAGAGGATGGAGATGGATGTGGCACTGGCAGGACAGTGGTGGGGTTGGTGATACTGCTCTGGTGCTGGGGCTCACCATGAAGGCACAGAGCATCCCTCTCCTTGGCACACTGCTAAAGCCTGGATAAGGGACTTCCACCAAAACCAACCCAGTGAGACCAAACCCATGGACCCACAGCTGCTCTATGAGGCTGGAGGAGCCCAGCAACCCCCTGGACCAGCCTCTAGTAACCTCCATACTCATTCCCAGTAACTTCTGTGCCAGCCCCCAGCAACTCACATACCACTCCCCAGTGACCCCAGTATCAGCCCCCAATATCCCCTGTACCAGGACTCTGGGCTCTAGACTGACGCTGGTGTTCCCCTGGCCTGGGGATGTGTGGAGGGACACCCTATGCCCACACTGTCCCTCAGCAGATGAGGATGGGGACAGCCACATGTCCCCTGGACCCCAGGGTGTGGCAAAAAACACTGTGGGAGGTGGGAAGTGTCCTAGGAATCCTGACTCTTCAGCATCCACCTGGGAGGGGTGGTCTGGCACTGTGACCCTCCACCTCCTGCCTCCCTCCAGGCCAAAATACACCAAGACTAACTTTTCCCCCAGCCTTGTGCCTGCAATGAGATTTATTGCACATGCTGCAAATCCCTGCTGATGGCTGAAACTGCTCCAGAGAGGGTCCTCGACCCCTCCCCAGCCCTGGGGAAGGGGCTGCAGCTGTGACAAGGTTGCCATGATGAAGTTATTAGCTCCGGAAGCACTAATTGCTGCTGTATTATGGCTCTTTTGTCCGGTGAGCCTTTCGGTGTGTGTGTGCCGGGCGGTTGTTTTCATGCCAGCTGCTGTGTGGTTGGATGTTCTTTGGTATTTAGTTTGATCCTATTAAGGTGGATCTCAATTAATTAGACAGGAGGCAGAGAGACAAAGAGGGACGCCGGGGCCATTCATTTTAGTCTTGTCATCACACATTCTGCAACTGGGAGGGAATAGGGAGAGCGGGAAGGGACATGAGATAGGGCTGCTGGGCATGAAACCACTGGGAGATGGGAATGGGGCAGGCAGGTGGGGTAGCAGGTCACCCAAGGGTCCCCCAGGGTACCCTGCCTGCTGCTTGGGAGTGCTAGGCTTTCTGCCTTCTCCCATCCTCATGGGAAGGCAGTTGGAGCCATCAGATCCTACTCTGCCCCATTGCTGGTGGGACCCTAAAGCATCCCATAAAACGCATGAAGGATCCCTGGAAATTCAACAGCAAGAGCTTTGGTGCCACAGGAGCATCCCCCGTCCATCCTGGTGTGACACTAGGTGGATACTGCTGTTACTTCCCTGTGGGTCCAGTCACCCCATGGGAAGAGGTTGCATCCCATGGGCTCCCCAGCACCCCTGGCTGACCATCCTACCCCATGCCCCCCACTCCCAGCTCCTATGCCTGCCAGTGGAGTGGTTTCAAGCACCGGTGCCTCGGCTCAGCCTCAGCAAGAGGCCAGCAAATGGATCTCAAGGGTCCCCCTGACATTCCTCCTTCCTTCCCTTTGAAGGAGAAGTGCCCCTCGGAGCTGTCCTTGACACTAATGCACAGGGCGGTGAGGGTGCTGCTAAAAGCCAAGGCGAGCAAAAAGCTTTCGAGCCCCTTGGAAAAACCAAAGGGGTGTCTGGGGGTGCCCTCAATCTCTGCTGCTGGGGTTGGGGTGCACCCCAATATGCTGGTGGCAGGTGTGATGCTCCCTGTGCTGTCCCTTTGTGGGATCTCGGGATACAGAGGGTGCAGGGAGGAGAGGTCTGGGATGCTCTAGGCTTGGATGGGTTCAGGGGATGTTTGGGTGTGGGGATGGGGGTGAAGATGATGCAGGAGGTTTGGGGGTGGT
>NW_008683703.1:7996-20811 GCF_000695815.1 Acanthisitta chloris | reverse complement strand
TGCACGCGGTTGTAACTCCTTCCTGTCTGCCCAGCTGTCTGTCCAGCCTTCCTCCCCCCGTCAATGTCACTTTATTTGCTGCTGGGGTGGCGATAGGATCACTATTAAAAGCACAAGTAGTAGGCATTAAAATGCATTTCGGTTAGTCCGGGATAATAAAGGCGCACGAGGGGAAGGGGGGAGGTGAAAAGAAGGAAGTTTTAACTTGCTAATAAAAATCAAATGCAGGCAGTTTGCAGGAGTGAGCAGCTCGGCGCTTTGCCTTGCTCTTGTTAAGGGCCCGCTGCCATAAATAACTTCCCTGAGCGAAAGCAGAGGAGAGCCGGAGAGCGAGGACGCAACAACACAAAATTTTTCATTTTTCTCCATAAATCATTTCAGCGTGTGATAATATTTGTTTTTTCTAATGAGTCTCCTGTGATCCATTCCGGGAGCTAACATCAGGGCCTGTCAGGGCATGATGTGTGGGGCACTTCAGCGCTTTACAAAAACTGCCGCCTCTACAGATTCCCCCCGCCCTTCGCTTATGCTCAGGACAAATGTGGCCAATTTTTTTTGCTCTGGGATTTCAGGCTCTCTCTCCTTATGCACAAAGTTCTTCAGCATTAAGCCCTGAGAAGATGCTTCCCAGAAAAGCAAACCATCCCTTTGGTTTTCCTTTTCTCTTTGTCCTCCAGAACAGCAAACATCCAGGATGGTCAGCTGTCAGGGTGAGAAAAAAACAGGTGCAAATGGGAACAAGCCAAAGTGAACACTGGCAGCAAACCCTCCAAAAGGCTTCTCCCTAGAGATGGTTTAACACCTGATGCCTGCCACACTTGCCCTGCCCCACAGGCAGCCCAGCACAGAGCCTGGTGCTGATTCAGGTCTCTGCGCCCACCCTAGGCCAATCATCTGACTCCCCTGCACCTTCATGAAGTCCTAGACACTGGCAGAAGCACTCTGGTGACCACAAGAGGTTGTATTTCCACAGAGCACATGGCCCCCTCACACAACATCTTCTTTTGGTCAAAGCCCAAGAGCTTCACAGCCAGGGCTTGCTAGTGTAAAGCCTCTGGGCAAAAACTTGCTTCTTTCTGAGATGGAGCTCAACACAAATGTGGAGGGTCCAAAAAGTGGGGATGAGGTTTCACTGAGATTCCTTCCACTCCTTCAACCCTTCCAGCTCCTTAATACTCACTGCTTCAACCCAAAGAGCACTCCCAGCTAAGTGAGACACCAGATCTCAGATCTAAAGTGAGCAGGCTGGGTCAGGAGTGGGAATGAGACTGCACGCATTCACACCCACACACATCAGCTCTAGTTACGACAATCAGAAATCCTAACTAATAGCTCAGCAGAGTTCTGGGCACCCAAACTGGTGGGTTTGGCTCCTATGGGCAAGAGTACAGTGCCATGGCACCACATTCATTGTCCCAGAACAGAACCCACAGACCATGGACACTGACTTCAGTTTGTGCCTCAGTGACATACGAGTCATGCCAGCAGCAGAGACAGAGGATGCTGTTGGAGCCTAACAGTCTAATTTAAATGGAAAGCACTTGTATTCAAGGAGGTGTGTCCATCATCAGGTACATGCCTGGAGACCACTCTATGAGAAATAAAGGGAATAAGAGAAAGTGGTAACCAAGTATGGTGTACAGAAAACAGAAGAGGAGAGGAGCACAGAAGCATACTTCAGCTGAGATATATCTCTCAACAGCTTGGAAACCACCAAAGGCTATGAAGATGCTTCACTCTGAGAATCATACAGTAAGAGCAGTTAACACACCATAATCCTGTGCTCAAGAAAGCAGGATACCTCTGTAGGGCTGGAAGCTGAGGCCAACCCTTGCTCCTCCACAGCATGACCCAGGTGACAAAGAGCTCGTTCTGGCTCACTCTGATCCTTCTTCTTGCTCCTGCAATCATCACCATGACTGCCAGAGCCAAAGCTGCTCTTAGCATCACCATCATCATCAGGGTTGTTATTATTATTATTAACATCATTGTTATGGTGTTTCCAGAGGAGGCTCTTAACTCTGGACGTCGGGATAAAGGCAAGCTGGTGGCATCTTCAGGGAGTCATAATGGTACGGGGCCCAGCTCAGTGTGTGTTTACTCTCTGCCAATGTATGTGAGAGAGAAAAAGAGAGAGAGGTAGTGAGATAAACACTGTCATGGGCCGCTTCCATCATCTACTCACAAGAGCATAATAAAGCCCTTGTAATATACTAGAACTTGTGTGGTCTCGGGGTCTAATTTGCATACTAATTACTCAGTGCAAATGGGAACGAGAGGTAGGGGGAGGGCACGAGGGTGAGGGGGACTGGACTATTTGCTCTGCCGTTTCATATCATGCTAACAAGCTAATCCGGCGTGCAGTTAGCTCCTGATATATAACTGCTCATTAGTATTATAATAAAGTACATGAAACAACCATAAAACGTTATATACTGCACAAGTGTTGTTTTCTTGCCAATTATCTGCGGGCGGATTTATCACCGCAGTTGTTGCAAATTCCCCTTGGTGAGGTTTGGGTCGAATAAAGAAAGGTGTTGGTGTGAGGGGGGGAGTGAGGGGGCTGCTTTCAAGGGGGAGAACATGTGTTTTCTTAAGTAGCACTTACCGATGCGCCATTTCATATGAGAGAGAGGGTGAATGCTGCATCCTTAGAAGGCTGAGAGGGGAAGGGAGCCCAAGGCTCCATGCTCAAATCAAACAAACTTCTGTCCGTTAGGGAAATGGGACCAAAGCTCTAAGGATGGACCTGAACCCAGCAGAAACCAACCAAGAACAGAGCAGGGTCTTTTTCCTACTACCTTTTTCTAATGTAGAAGGACCACAACCAGAGAAAAGTAGCTCCATTTGATGCAGAAAGGGCTTGCCTGGTACATTTGTGAGCAATGAGGCAAATTCCTCAGAGGAGTCAAATCCAACCCTGAACCTTTTCCCAAATCCTGCTGCATCTTCTCCCTCTCATCACTGAGACAGCAGCTTGCAAGAATCGACAAACCACAGTGCCTAGCACCTCTCTGGCCTGTGCACTGCTGCCTTCCCCTTTGGCTGATGTTTCCGGCCTTTCAGCCCTTAGCACCACCCCAAAGCTGCTGCATGGCACAGAGGTGCTGAGCAGCTCTGCATGGCACTGAAAGTCACGGAAATCGTGTGGGTCACTGCTTTACCTGGTTGGTCAGAGGACACCATCCTCTGCCCTCCCACAGGCACAGGGGCAGTTACAAAACTCCTTGACAGACATAAGCAGAGCATAGTGATTTGCAGCCCCTGTGGTCTGTGGCCCCTGGAGGTCCATGGATTACTTCTCAGCTACCCAGGAATGCTGAACAAGAAAAGCAAACTGAGGACCAAATAGTGTTCTGCATGTGGGCTCTACACCTCCGCTGGAAACCCCCCAGGGCACCACAAAATGAGAAGAAGCTGAAAGCTGCTGGGAGGATGTGGATGGCAGAGCACCCGCAGTGGAAGGGGGCTGGATAAGGCTACCAGGAAAACCTGCTACACCCATCAGCAGAGACAGGGCACCAAGTGCCAACCACTGTTTCAGCCCAGGAGGGATGGGAGTCATACTGATTCTGCAGCCTTCACAAGGGCACATGCAGGAGCATGGACTCAGGGTCCCTCACTTACATTCTCTTACAAAAGCTCTGACAACACCATGGACCCTTCCTGCCCCAGACAAGACAGGCTCCCTGGCCTTGAGAGCTGCATGTCCTTCTACCTTCACAGGTGCTGACAGTTTCCTGAACATGACAGGCACTTCACCCATGCCTACGCACAACTCATCTCCATGCTCAGCTCTTTTCAGAGGTGCTCTGTGCTCAGAAAAGCAGACACCTACCTGAACCTACCACTTTGCATTTTCCCAGCACACGGGCATTGCAGCCAGGCCCACATGTGTATGCAACAGGTACTTTTAGAGCTTCTACCAACGACAGCATCTCACTATGCCCTCCAGTGAAACACCTCTGCAAGAGAAACCCCCCAGCTACCTCTCCTGCTGACACTGCCTCCCAAACTGTTGTGACCATGCTTGAACACCCCTGTGCTGGCATGCTCTGACCCACATGTGCACTGCCTGGTGTACATGAGGTAATGTTTCCAAACACTTAAGCAAGGCAATAGAAAGACAGACGTTTTCCTCTGTGGAGACCCAGTGGCATAAATCCCACCCATTTTCCCTCTTACAAACAGCGGTTACAAATGCAGCCCCCGCACGGGCATTTCACACAGAGCTATTCTCCCTCTCTGTCACAAACACATACACATACACACACACACACACACACAAGCCCCCTCGCTGTGAAGCATTCGCTTATTTATGGCTTGTTTTTGTCAAGCAGAGGCAGGACTGACAGTTCTCAGTGGTGGGGCTCTGTCTGTCTAACTCCGTAATAAGACGCATGATATCCATTCTGCTGCCAGCGGGGAGTGAATCACACCAACCCTGTCACCCCACTTCGCCTTGGCGAACTCCGCAGCTTGTTAGCATCACAATATTGGGAGCAAAATGTGACCCAGTGCTGCCATGCCCCCTCCTCCCCTGGTCTGAAAAGAGAGGGGGAAACACATACGCTCACATCTCGACACCAAGGGAAAGCACAAATCCCCCACAGAGCTTTAAAAGGACTTAAAACCATTTTAATAAACTGATCGTAGAGGAAACACCTCCCCTTGGGAGAGGGTCCCTGAGCAAATGCCAACACTGGCTCTGTCCTGCTCTGCCTACCCCGGAGCTGCTCTGGGGCACTAGGGAAGGAGCTTCCCCTGACCCTCTCTCCTGAGGCTGGCCCAGCAGCATTTGCCTCCTGCCTCTGCTGCCAAACGGGGGCATGGACTGAGCATCCCGGCCAACCAGGGAGAAAGAAGGCTGCTGGGACCCATTTCCAATCCCAGCACCCCAGGCTGGGCCAGGAGTCGTCACTGCAGGAGCAGTGGAGGACCCCACTCCGCCTCCCCAGACCCCTCCAGTCACCAGGAGGGGAACTCCTACTTACAGCTTGTTCCCAGGAGATAAATAGACCTTAGTAAAAAGATTGCTACATCCTTTCAATAAAGATTTTTTCCTCTTTCCCAGACAGCTTGTGAAATGTTTTAAAAGCTTCTCACATTTCCAGTGAAACCCACAGAGAAGAATTTTGCTTGTTATCAGCCCTGGAAGCCCCTGATAGACGATGATATTTTTTCCCCCTCCTTTCTCTCTCTTGCACTCTCTTTTTTTACAAGCTGAAAAGGGAGTCACAGTGTGTTTTATAACCGGCTCTCTGCATTTCAAAAGCTCAACGAGAGCTCTCTGCGAACCCTGATAAGCCCAGGGCTCTTAGTGTCTTAAATACCTTTGACAAGCTATACATTACAACGCTAATAATTTGCCAAATTTGCGCCCATAATATGATATCTGTAAAACGTCAAGGGTGGTAATGCGATTAGCGGCCTCAAATGAAATATCGAACATTCAGCGTTTAGGCCCTGAATAGGGGAGAAAGGAAAGGAAATCAATTTCAAAAGCAGGAGGAAAAGAAGCGATAAGCGTGTAATAAAAAGGGAGAGGGGAGCATAGACAGGCCAGGAGAAAGAGCATCTTGTTTTTCATTCTTCCTTTTTTAAGGCATTCAAGACTTAAAAGGGGGGGGGGGGAAGAGGGAGAAAAAAAGTGCAAACAAACATTTCTGAATTAAGTTGGTTGTAACACCGCAAAATAACATTTGGCCACCCTAACAACCCCAGGGTTTGGTTGATGGTGACGGTGGGGGAAGGACTTGCTGTTTGCTCTCTGATCCCCCCCATCCAACTCCCCGCCCCAAACAGTTCGGGTCCATAAAACACAGGATGTGAAATTACAAGTAGTCTGAGGGTGGGCTGCCCCCTCCTCTCTCCCCCACTCAAGGTGGTGGAATCATAATGTACTAATTATCTGAAACCACTCCGAGTAGAAAAGAAACTGTCACATACCAGGCTGTAGACTAAATAACAAACATCCCACACCTGCGGCTTTATGAGCACTCGCTGCGCAAGGCAGGCAGGGGGAGGGAATTCCCTGCTCCCCACCGGCATGGCGGACTTGCTCCTGCCAGGATGGGGTACCGGATGCTGAGAGCTGGAGCTGAGCAGGAACCGAGGCCTGCGAGTGGCCTGAACGCATACGTGAATCTCATTGCTAGTGCTGTTGTGGCTTTGCGTTTGGTCTGGCGTGAAAACAAATCTGCCAGGACCTGGATGGGAAGTAGGAGAACACCAAAGGCTAGTGACCCAAGTAGAGGCAGGAGGCATGGAAGAAAGAGACAGTCAACAGTGTCAGATTTGTCTTTCAGAAACAGATATGGACACTGTCAAGATAGCAGGGGTGGGAGCAGACTGCAGCAGACCCTCAAATCAGTGAAACCAAAGAAAAAGTCCATGGAAGCGTGGGAGAAGCCACCAGGCAATGACCCTGTCTCTCTATTACTCTTCACCGCAGCTGGAGACTGAAGAACCTTATGTCTGCACACAAGATGACTTGTGGGTACTCAACTGTAGCACTCTGCTCTCTGAGGTTAAGAGAGACTGGAACAGGGTCAGCCCACTGCAGTGCCATACACCTTGGCAGGGTCAGCAGCATCCTCAGAGGCTGCAGGAGAGCCAGGATGCGCACTTCACATAGTACCAGCTTCATTATGCTTGGATCCTCTTGGGCTCCAGTTTCCGTGCCAAGGCTAACCAGAGGAGAGAGAGCAAAGTCCCTGCCGGTATGTGCACATGCCACCAGAAACTACACTGAGGCCCACTAAAACCCTCCCATGGAGGAATAATGATGGTACTTGTGCAGTAGAAAAGCCACAGGAGCACCATGGCTACCAGACATCAAGTCAGTTGGAGGCAACTTCTAGTCGAGGGAACCTTGCCTTAGTTTTTGCCATGTAGCCAGGGGATTTCAACTGAAGTCTATTAGTGAGTGACACAAGGGTGCAGGGGAATAACCCCAAACTGCCAACTGCAGAGTACTTAGACTCTTGCTGGAGGACTAATCTCCACTCATTGTTGCAGGGAAGGTGCTGGATTAAACAGATCACTAATTAGCTTCCAGCAGGACAAGTCCCACAGCGGATCACCTTTCTGAGCAGAGCTGAAAATGGCCACAGGGGCAGGCCTGGCCACCTGCTGGGCTGACAGGATGGCCTGGGTCTCTACAAGCTGCATGAAGGGTGCAAGGTCCAGAGCAGGAACCTTTCTGAATGGAGATCCGTGGAAGCCTGTCAGGGACAAGGGAGACAAGTGCCATCACTGCCTCTCTCAGCTGCACAGTAAGAAGGGCTGTGAGCACAGGGCTGTGCTTGGAGGTGCTTGGTCCCATGTTCCAGAAGACAAGCCTGATGCTCTGGGGCTTGGCTATCCCTTCTATAGGCAATGAAACACAGCATCCTCACTGAAAACACAGCTCCCAGGCAGTGGAACAGCCAAGACTCCTGCTTCAGGGTCAGAATGCTGCCCTTCTCCGTCCAATTACAAGAAGCAGATCCATGCTCAGACTTACGCTCCTGGGTCTGCGTACACAGCCCAGCTTAGCCAGCACCTCTGAAACCTTTACATGCACGGAGAATTCATACTGGCCCAGTACTGATGATGGGTACAGCAGAGCCAGAACAAACACCTGGATGGCCACCAGAAGCACACCTTACTGAAACCTGCAAATCCCCCAGACCCTTCCCAAAGGTGCTGGGGTCTCCAGGTGGCCCTGCCTAGGGCAGTTGGAGAGCGGAAGGTGCTGGTCCTTTGTGGGAATGTGAAAACACACCCGTGTGGGGGCAGAGCACATGTCCCTTGGCCAAGCATGGAATGGCCATTACAGGGCCACTTCTTGCGGCATCACGAGTCATTAAAGCCAAGAGTGCTTGGGGAATCATCAGCACCAGCCAAATGACTTCCCCAGATGTGGCTCATTCTCAGGATGTGGGAGCCCCCATGGACACCCACCTCCGATCCCAGCTCCTCCAGACAAAACATTCCCAGCATTGGAGTCTCCACCCAGGACGCTGCTTGCAGGAGCTTTCTAGGCCATTTAGCAGGAGGCACTGTTTGGTTTTGAACAGATGTTGCTTTCACCCTGCCCCCAAGGTCCCCAGCAGCAATGCTGCCTTTGAGCTGGGAAAGCAAACGAGTTTTGCACACTTGCTTAAGGTCAGTCAGGTGCATGCGCATAGACACACACATTCTTACACACACGAGCTCGACAGTGGGGTTGGCAGAGAGGTACCCTAGAGCAAAGCAAAGAAAGCACTAAGAAGAGTTATGGCTACGCTCAGCTGTTATGTTAAAAGGACTTCCTCACAACCAGCCAGCAGCACAGGCACTGGGACTCTGTATTCCCATCTCTAAACTGGAGTTAAGCATATCTCTGTCCTCTCTGGGAGATGTGGGGGGCTGAGACACCTGCAGGAACTGGGCCAAAGAAATCCCCTCTCCAGGCAGTGAGTGACCCATGTGGGCTTGGTGGACAGGCACAGAGCTTCTGTGTCACAACTCCCACCTGCCTAGGTTGAAGAACAGCTCGTAGCTTAGAGGAGAGATGCACTTACTTATTCCTAAAACATCACACCAGGGTGGGCCACCTGAGGCCCACAAATTCACCAAGCACCCGGTGAGCCTGGGTTACTCTGCAGGACCATGGCACAACACTTCCAAAACAGCTACACAGGGAATGGTGCTTGCTGAGATCAGTTTTTTTCTCTGCTCAATATGGTCCAAATGACTATTGATCCCTTAACACAGAGGTGTAACAACAGCCCTCAGGCATTTTCACTGAAAGATCCCACTTTAAGTACCTTGTCTCTTTCAAACTGTACTACTGCAGAACTACTGGTTTCATTTTCATCAGAACAGGGGCAAGACATCTGTACAAGCCCCCTTTGGCTGTTCCCATGGGATAAATGTACCTGCTGTGCATCCAGGCTGCCCCCTTGGGGTCAGTCCTTGAAGAATATTGCCCAACTTCTACAACTGTTCAACTGGGCAATGGACATGGCAAGCCTTGAGCTTATTTACTAGAGGTCCTAAAGACAGGAGAGTGAAGAATCAGGATCTTAACAACAAATCAACATGCAGACCCCCATCCCAATTCAACACCTTTTTGTTCATAAGGCCAACAGCCCTTTGTGCTAAATCCAGCTTCAAGACAGAGGAATTTGTTACTCAGTGCTGTCTAGAAATATCTCAGTGTCTTCTACAATAGCTTTCAGATCCAAACTGCAGTTATGCACTTTGTCACTGAATTGGCACAACCATGAGTGTGATAAAGCACATCACAATGTGCACACACCGAAGGCTCCTGCAGGGTCTTCTATAAGTTTGAATCCCTGTCCCAAGCAGTGAATATAAAATTGTACAGACACACACAAATGCTCATGGTGCTGCACATCAAAGCTGCAGTCACAGCTCCAAGCCTGTGGTTGCTTTCTGGCTAAGTGTGCAATCCTACAGTATACAACCTTTCATTAGCACACACTAGTCCCTTGCTATTCCAATAGAAAAAAAGATGACTAATATGTGTTGAGCAAGAAAACGTGCATGGGAAGCTGCAACAGCAGGGAGACCTGAGTAATGGTAGAGGACATCAAGCTGGACCATGGTATGGGACATCAAGCTGGACCTCAGCTTGCACATGATACAGCAATAAAAAACATGCAGTGTGGTCCAAGCCTATAAAGGGATTAGAGTTTCAACCAGCATTTTACTTTGGCTGGTGCTGATGCGGCCATGTTGGAGAAAGGACATTGTTCTCAGGGACTACAGTGCTGGAGACAGGCAGAGAAGACCTGGAGTGCAGCAGCAAGAGATCCTGCGAGGTGATCAAGGAGCTGCTTAAGGCCGAAGGAGATGTGGCTATGTTCAAGGAAGGAAGTTTGTAGAGCCTGGGGTTGGGTAAGGTATTGTGGACCTCTGCTCTCTGAATACTAGAGTAAATATTAAAGGAAGCACAGTGAGCTAAGGGCTAAGAGGATGGCAGAGCTGCCTGCAGACACAGTGCTGCCCTTCCCTGGCCCACTGGACTTACATCCCTTTCACTGCCCTCTGCTTGCACAGGCTCTTACAGCCCCTAGAAGTGGAGGTGGAGAAAGATAGAAGAGGTCTCACTCCATGGTATGGACAGCAGCAAGAGCAGACAATACTGTCCACAGCCCCTCTCTGCTGCTCTGGCTTCAGCACCCCACTGTGCTGCTTGCTTTCCTGTGCCACCAGTCCTGGCATGGCTGAGCATCAGAGAAATCTCAGTGGGGTCCCCATGTCCCACCTCTCCTGAAGGAGACTTGAGCAGCACTGGCTTTCAGCATCTGACCCAGAGCTTTAAAAACCCGGGCACTGCGCGAAGGGCTCTCTTGTTCAGGGACCCGCATTCTGACTTTGATTAAGTGATGGACATGAAAACACACACAGACACAAACACAGTACGAGGCAATGTCCCCAGAGGAATAGGAAAAAAAGAGAGATAAAAACCAAACAGCCGTTTTCACCCCCCAAACCGTATAATTTTGTGTAAATTTTTACTTTAAACATCTCTTTTTTTCCTGAGCCGTGATATAGGCCCTGTCAAAACCAGGGCCAATTACTGCCATTAGGTTCCCATTATGTCACTGCTTCTCCCCCCATTATGAAGGTCTTCGGCACACAGAGCTATAATCTTCACTCACTCTCGCTCCATCACTCCCAGAAGGAACAAAATTGTTTAAAAAAAATAAAGCCTTTATTTTGCCCCTGTCAACTCTGAAAAGGAAGGAAGAGAAAAAGAGAAAGAAACTGGTAAAGTTTTTAACTGTGAGGTTGCCAAAAGGACTGAGAAAGCGTTCAGCACAGCCAAGGCATATGAATTGGGGGCTGGCAGGAGTACTCTGCAGGATCACCCACACGAGTCAGTATCCTTAACCCACTGGGGAGATACTTGCTTCCTTTCCCCTCTGACAAAGCAGACCTGTGGTGAGCCTCATACTGCTGCTGGGAATGAAGAACACAGAGAACAACTGTTGGGAGCAGCATACAAGATAAAATTAATGTTCCATGTCACACTCTGTGCCAGGGGTTACAGTGATCTGCCGCTAAAGGCAGCCACCCCATCTGCTTCCAAATACCAACCAGTCTCTTCACCCAAAGTACTGGCACTGAGCATGGAAGTGAACTGAGAACATCCCTGGAGGTACATGGACCTGACATCTGCTGCCATCATGGCAGAGACTGCAGGATCATGCCTAGGTAGGATAACTAGCTGTGGAGGGCTGAGGCAACCATGCTCTGACTCCTCAGGAATGAGAGTCCACAAAGACCATGAATACATCTAAGAGGGGAGCTCAGCAAGGGTGTCAGACAGCTCACTAAGGATAATGAGGGACAGGCACTTGAGAGCCCTGCTCACTTGTCAAAGCAAGAGCAGCCCTGGATCTGAAGCTCAGGAGAGTGCATCATCCCAAATACATTCACACTTGGCCACAAGTGGCCAAGACCATGTGCTTGGACATCAGAAGAGGGCTACTAGACATATCCTCAAAAGCTTTGTGGGTCCTCGAGTCCAGCTTCTCCCTGGGATGCTGGGAGAGGGAGCGCAGTGTCTGCAGTTGTCTGCAGTGTGGTCAGCACTCAGGCACGAAGTGCAGTGGGTGCTGATTCCAGGGAGAGCAGAAAGAGGTTCTGTTCCATCACACCCATCACCACACCTCCAAACACCCTGTGTGTTCCTTGATGCTGTTCACTGCTTTTTCTTCATCTCACTATCATGAATTTTGTGTGAGATTCATGTGAAAACCAAGGGATGGATCTACCCCAGCTTGCTATAAGAGCTGGATATGGTCAGAACAGCTCCAATAAAATCAACTAGAGACATTGAAAAGCAATACTCAATCCATCTCCCTCAGTGCCAGTTAATTCAGTCCTAGGGCTCCATTTTGGTCAAGACTGGAGGTAGAAGCAGCATGGGAATCTGACATGGTATCAAGTAACAGCAGAAACTCAGACCAAAGCGTCCAGGGAGAGCCTGTGCTCAGAAACCACACAGAGCTCATGGTCCCACGATGTGAGGAGCGAGCACATGTCCTTTCCACCCAGCTGCACTTCTTCCCTGGGCCATTGCTCACATGCAGTTCCCCAGACACCAACCACGAATCTTCCAAACCTTTCTCTGTTCCCCCTTGTATCCCTGCCTCCCATTGAACAGTGCTAAAGCCAGAAGCTCCCCTCCCAAACCAGAGTCCTTCCTCTTCTCTTGTGGCTCCCGCAACCATCTCTGGGGACCCCCTGCAGATGACAGCATCTGGCAACTCTGGAGCCACGGAGAAGGGGCACAATTTGCCCCTAAACAAAGAAACATCATCTCTGCTAAAGCGATTTCCACCCTCACTGAGACCTCACAGAGCCATCCTCCCTTTGAATGCAAAGGTCTCGCCCATTCCTCTGCGAAGAGAGGGAGGGAAAGAAAGGGAAAAGCAAAAGAAAAGGCGTGGGGGGGCCAGAGGGGGACACAGTGACAGACACTTTGGCTTTCCCGAGCGAAAGGCTGAGCCAGTGCAATGAAAGCGCTCAACAGCAGCCCACTCAGCTGTCACTTATGCGAGTCTGTGTGTGTGAGACACAGAAGAGGGGCTGCGCCCGCCAATTGCCCCGCTTTCCACCAGCCCCCTTTTGTTTTTGTTTAAATCAAATCAAGGACTGCTTTAAGATGTGCAGCAAAGCAATTTGCTGAGTATTCTTCCCCCCTGTCATGCCAGCAGCAGCCCCTGGTAACTGGGAGGCTGCCCACATGGAGGGGGAGACCCTCCGGCTGCCTTGGCTGGGAGGGCACAGGGCGAAGGCAGGGCAAGTGG
>NW_008683703.1:7510-7982 GCF_000695815.1 Acanthisitta chloris | reverse complement strand
GCGGCAGCTCTCCCTGCCTGTCTGCCAGCTTGAGAAGTGACAAGCTCGAGCTGCTGGGGGGGACTTGGAGGGACTCACATGCCCCAGTGACCTCCCCTCCTTGCTGCAGATGTTGGTGGACTGAAGATGCTGTCTTGGGGGGCATATTTTTTGCTTTGCCTGGACCTGCTCAGCTACATGAAACAGGCCTGAAGCAGAGATGCACAGGCTGCAGAGCTTTGGTTATGCTGTTGCCCACAGCCCCCTTGAACCAGCTTTTGCAGAGTGGGACAGAGCAGCCTGCATCCAGGGACCACTTGAATTTGCTCTGGTGGGAAGCTAAAGTCCTCCCTCCCCAGCTTCCAGACAACCAGGCTGTGGATGGAGACCTGGAGTGTTCAACAGCTAAAGACAGTGATGAGGCCCTGGCTCTGCCTCCACCCCTCTCTCCAGCTCCATGTCCCCAGTACGAGCACTAGGAGGGGAAACAGGC
>NW_008683703.1:0-7465 GCF_000695815.1 Acanthisitta chloris | reverse complement strand
GTGCTACAAGTGTGGAAGAAGAGAACTTGCTGAGGAAGAAGTCTGAGAAGGAGGAGGATGTGGAGCTGGGAGGGCTCAGGAAGGTTGCTGAATGCTTGAGAGGGGGAGGCAAGAGATGATCTGGAGGAGTGAGAGCCTGAGAGCCTCTGCCTCTGTATGTGCACAACACACAGGTTACAAGAATTCAAGTTCCCAGGCCCAGGAGAGATGAAAGCAAGGGAATATGGGAATGACAAGGCTGGACATCCTCCTCAGCAGCTCAACTCCACTGAAAATAAGGAGTAGCCTGGATTTCCAGCTCACGGACCAGACTCAGCCATGCTGCTGAATACCTGGTGATAACTTATGGCAAGTCCCTTGGCTTCCTTGTGCTTCACTCCTCCTTTAAAATAGAGTACTAACAAGATTCATCTTCCTTGTGAAGTACTGAGTCCTACAGCTGTAAAAGGAGTTTATAAGAACAAAATAGTACAAGGATTATCACAACCACTAAGCCAGAGGACTGGAGGGCAAAACACTGGTAATGTTCCTCAAAGAGGCCAAAAGATGGCCATGGGGAATACAGATGAGCAAAGCCTCACTTCAGTATCAGGCAACTTGCTGGAAACAGTTCCCAAATTAAGGACTGTGTTCAGATGGCCACGATTCAACACACCCCTTACAGGAAGGCAAATACTCTCTTCCCCATGGGAATTGTTGAAGTGCCTCAGTTCAATGACTGGCCAGCAACTTTTCTGGGCTTTCTAAATGCACATAGGACAGTTAGAGGGTGGGGAAAAGGCAGGATTCTCCCCCAGAATCACAGTAACCACAACCTGGGTGATGCACACATGATCAGCAACAGGGATGCTGCACCCCATGTCACTTTTGCTGCAAACAAAAGTGTTCACAGGAACCACAGCCATCACCCAAGGTCAGGATCAACCTTTTCCCCAAAGAGAATGAAAATATCTTTTCTGTAGAGGAGAAATAAAAACTGTTACAAAAGGCATGTACAAAGCAGAGAATAGGAGTAGTTTTAATAAAGTAACACCTACTACGCCTTTCCTCCAGTAAAGGAAGAAGGAAAATAAATGAAGAAGATGAATGGTAAAAAAGCCCTTGCAATTGATAAAAAGGCAATAATTATAGACAATGCAGAGTTAACTCCTAGGACTCCTTGCCATAAGATAGCACTAATGCTACAATCAAAGAAAGGAAAAACCCCACTTAAACAGGATAATGGAAACATCCTGAGTTACTGCAACAAGAGTAAACAAAACCTGTCGGTGTCATTTTTTAAAGGAGCACACACTCTTCCAACTGAGTAAGAAAAAGTTCCTCTGTGGCCCATTTATTCCAAAATTACATGCCCTTCTGAACCATCCCCTACCACAGGCAGTGTGTCCTGCACCAGACAGAATGCTGGGTTACATGGACACTGTCCTGATTCCAGGTGTGTGTTTTCACATGTGCTCTGCTCACACTGCCCCTCCAACTGATATCATCCCCATCCCAATGGCTTCCAAAGGGTTAAAATAAAACTTCTTCCCAAGAAGAAGAAAGAAGAAGAAAAAAGAGCCAGAGAGAGAAAGTTAATTGAAACTGCTGTTTAATTTTTCAGCTCCACTGGATTACACTGTGGCACAGATGGTTCATCAAGACAGTCTCTGTCTGTATCACTGTCCGTCCCAGCCTCTCCCCCCATCATGAGGAAGGGAGGGGGAGGAAAAAAACACAGCAGGCAGTGGCTCAAAAAAAAAAGAAAAAAAAAGGAAAAAAAGAGGCAACTTAACACAAAAGAGCATTCTGTGCAGCTCTTTTCAAGGCACTGGGACAATGCTCCCAACTTGATCCTTTCATAAAGAAAACGTTTCGGGGTCAGAAAACAGGACACATTAAGCCCAGAGAAGCACATTGGCCATTTTACCGCTGACTTTCGTGGCTAGCTAGAGGGCTGCACCGGAGTTGGGTTATTTTAGTTGTTTTTAAAGGCGGCAGCCCTGTAGGAACAATTGCATTTGGGGTTTGGGGTGGCCTCGGCTCCCACCCGCCTGCACCACCCTGTGCTCCAGCACAGCTCACCCATTCCTCTCTGCTGAGAAAAGTCTAAGGGAGATGAAAGGCAGCCTCTTTAACTGGATTACCCTTACAAGCAACCAAACCAAAGAGACTAAGAAACAGCTAATTAAAGCTGTTCAGATACAGAGAGCAAATCCTTCCTCCTGCTCTTCCTTCTCTTGCTCAGCCCAATTCATTCATATTTCCCCTTCTGCCTTATTAATTCCTCGGTCACTGCTCTGAGGGACAAGGGGAGGGAGAAGGCAGGCAGGTGGAGAGTGTGAGAAAGGGGACCAAACCTATCCATGGGTCAGATTTTCAGCATTGATTTGGCTTTTGCCACGGCTACAACCCATTGATTCTTAAGCTTAAATTGATGATTAGCACTTTCTGATTGAAATAACTCCTGGATCCTTGCAAAGAAAAAAAGACAACTCCTTTTGTGTAATAATTTGCTCTGGTAATCAAGCTATTTTCCAGAGGTCCAGCAAAGGCAAAACCTCCTCATTTTTAATTCCTGGTAAGCATTACATCTCTAGCTAAGGCAGGAAGAGAGGGCAAAGTAAAATGATGTTTTTTTTTCCCCACGCCAACTTCTCAGTGGTTAGCTGTTGCACATGAGGTAACAGCTGAATCTTAACTTCCAAACAAAATTCAAACCAAAACTTTTTCAAAGATAACATCTCCCTGGGGGATATTTTTGGTTTAAATGTCCCATACCAGGTGAATAAGGTGTAGAATGACCAAAACACAAAGATCTGATCAATCTCAAATGAAAGAGATTCTGAACATCTCAGAAAACTCCTGGCTAGGCAGCCATGAGAAGGCTGTCAACTGCTTTACAACTGAACACCCTTTATTTCCTCCTACTAAAGCAAATATTTCCCTGGCCCCAACAGTGGTAGGAAGGCATGAAGAAAGAGCTGCTCACCTGTTCTGTACCAGGCCAGCTACCATCACCCCATCCCATCCTCCCAGCACATACTCCAACCAGAGGAGATTTCTCCATCATGAAGGAGACTCAGGCACTCCAGAGGAGTCCACAAGTCCATGTCAATAAGCAATGATTTTTCTGCAATCAGAGCTTAGATGAGAAACTGCATCCTTTGCTTCCACCTGCCTCTGACAGAGGAGAGACATGAGGCTTCATCACAGATCCCTGCCCCTTTGGCACAGCACTTTCTGGATAGTTATTAAACAGAGACTCATAATCAGGCAGATGTGGGGCAATGGTGCCATTTCATGGCCAGGATAACTGAGGCCCAGGAAAACTAAGCAGCTTCGTCAAGGTCACAGGAGGAGCCCAGAGCAGATTTGCACTGCCATGCAGGAGCTGGGCTTGCACTCAGCTTCCCCACCTCCACCAAAAATAAATCTATGGGGAAAGCAATGCTGATGGTTTCAGGTCACGGAAGAGTGTATGGATGGGAAAAGAGCTGGGTCGTCACCAGAGCCCTGGAATGGCTGATGCACCCACCACAGCTGCCCAGCTCCAGGATGTTCCCATTGTCTGCAGTGCACCCGCAGCTGCCTTTCGTGACTAAGAGGAAGAAAAGGGAAGCTTCACCTTAGAAGGATCACAAATCCACATGTAATTACTCCTAACAAGGTAATTATCATGTACAGCAAGATGACACAAACACTTTCCAGACCCTGGTACCTTGGGAGCTGTGTTTTAAAAGCACACCTGCCTCCATGACCTGTTCTCTTCTGCCTCCTCCTTGGCACATGCTGTGCATGGGCAGCTGCCATGAAGATGTGGGCACCCAGGAGCATCCTTAGCTGCTGCACATCGTTAGCACTATGGAAAAGTCATCGTTATGCTCGGGTTGGGACATGTGCTTGGGGTTTCAGGCTGAAGGACATGTCTGGCTTTGTATAAGAAGGTGCTTTCCACTGTTATATTTTTTTATTTGCTTTTGAAGAGGACCTGCCAGCTTCCCACCTCCCTTCTCACCTGCTGTAAACAGGGTGCCAAGAGGTGGAAGATCCAGAGCAGCAGAGAGGGAGAGGAGGCTGGAGGGGGAGGGGGAGCAGAGATGACTGGAGGGAGGTCGAGAGAGGAACGAAGAAAGAGGAAAGAAAAGAAAAACCCAGCAGTGCACCATGTTGCATTGTTCACGCTCAGACCTTCAATTTGCTCTCTGCATTCTCCTGCAGCGGGGAGAATGTTACGCTGGCTTAAGAGACAAATCGGACACAAAATAAAGACCAAGCACTCAGCAGTAAAGCAATTATCGCAACATTTTATGCCGGGCCTGTTCCTTTTGAAGGCAGCCTGGTGCTGCCCGCATGTACCTTAACCCGTTCCTAATAACCATAAAGTCACCATTATTTACGGTACAAGACATTAAATAAATAATGAAAAAGCTGCCGGCGACGGAGCGAGGCAAGTGGGGGTTGCAGGGAATCTCCCGAGACCAGAGCTGGCACTGGTTTAACCTGCGCTGAAGAAGGCAGAAGAAAACAACTTCCTTGGACCTGGGAAGGGAGGATGCACTTTTATTTTGGGGTGGCCCCTCAGGCCCTGGGATCAGACAGAGAGTAAAAATTAGATTGTGGGCTTTTTTCAAAGCAGAGAGAAGCAAAAGAGAGTTGCATGTGACTCAAGGGCAAGTCATAAACCAAAAAGGTTCCTACAGGTAGAAAGAGGGGTGGCAGGGCCAGATTCTGACCTCCACCTGGCCAGCATAAATCCTGGTGTAATGCTGCTGAAACCAGGAGATCCTGCAAACTCACAGGATGTAGCTGAGGCCAGGAGTGAGTACCCTACGAGGAGAATTGCACTATCTTGCTTAAACTGAGACATAAACAGATACAAATAAAATATGAATGTAAATACAGGTCACAACAAGAGTTCCCAAGGCCATGGTTCAGGTTAATGTACAAAGGGAATATACCCTATTTGAGCTCCATCTCTCGCCACTGCATCCACATAGTCCCATAGGAGCCAACAAGCTCTGCTGACTAGTTTCAAACACCAACATTTCAACTCCTCTGTTTTCAAGGTTTAGCTGCTTCCCCCCAAACCTGTTTCACTTTGGAATCTCTCCCTCTCTTGACAATCTCCCTTCTCTGAGTAAGGCTGTGAGACCCTGACCAATCCCTGGTCAGCAGGTTGGGTAGGCAGCAGACCTGGGCAGATACAGGTACTTCCTTCTCCCTTAGACTCATGCCAGCCTTGTGTCAACACCCCAGGATACTTGCTCCCAAGTGGTGCAGCAGCTTCTACCTCCACTTTGTGGTTCTACAGAGGGTGACAGACACATAGATGGAAAGCAGAACACTGTATGCTATCTCCCCGAGAACCTCAGATGATTTCCAGCGTTCCCCACAATGAGGGATACAAAGCACCTGTAGCTGCTGGCAATGCCTGCCCAATGTGAGAGTCAACAGCAGGCATGCCCTTGGGTTACAGTGATGTCCCTGAAACTGATGCTGAGTCTTCACTGTCCACCAACATTTTTTTCTGACTGATTTCTAAAACAGACCCTTACAGCTCAGCATGGACATGGTAACCATGGACACCTCCAAACCAGCCGCCCACTGACAGTGCTGGGCTTACATCAGAGATTGAAAGCAGGAAAAATGTGGTCATGTCCTTCTGTGCCAACCATCACAGCGATTCTATGAAGTCACCTTATAATCCTCTAGGCATTTAATATGAATTTTAAGTGTTTTAAAGATGAAGAAACTCCACACCATGTAGAAAGAGCATATGACAAGAGTATTCTAAGGAATATGATTTATGTTGTGTGTTTTCATCTAGTTAGTACTGTTCAGGGACAAAACTAATGCATTCTTGGAACTGCACAACCACAATATGAAAAGATGGAGGCACATCTCACTCCACAGATACTGTACCCTCACACAGCCACCGCCACACTGCCATACTTGTTAATAGACTCAACTTAAAAGAAAGATTCAGGATTCAATGAGACTTTTTTCAAACCATTCTTTGTGTTATGGAAATTCCTCCCAAATTATACTGAAATCAGACTCGGGAAAAGGTGTTGCCCCTGGGGCAGGACGGAAGGTCTGGATCTTCGGACCTCTCTGAGGAACAGAAATGGGTCCTTTAAATTTGTAGAATAGGAGACCTCCATTTATAAGAGCTAACACCTGTTCCTGGCACCGTCTCATTCCCTTGCTCTGCTGTTTCTAATGGATGCACAAGAGGAAGAACTTTTTTCACTGCCAAGGGCACACTGGTCTGGCAAAACACACACCACTGGGACATAAAACGTTTCTGATCAAAACCCAAAGGTTGATGGGTTTGTTTTCTTTAAATCAGGAATGTCCCACTCTTTCTGTGGCCCGAGAATTGGGACCTGTGACCTAGAATTCAGGATTTGCCACAAAACGGAAAATCACATTAAACAGTATTCCTTGTTTTTCTGGGAAAGCTTCGACATTTTTTGCTCCAGGTTTGTCCCACAAAGAACTGCAGCAATTAGGAGTTGCTGTATTTGATTTTTAGTAACAGAGGTGTGCACCTGAATGGTCTGTGTTAGGAGAGCTGAGATGTGCTCTTGGATGTGCATGTTTGTGTTTTTCTTAAGTCTACTCAAAACAAAGGAAAATAAGCTCTTCTGCAGCTGAATGGGAGAGTCAAACACAGCCACACACAAAAGAGGAAGGGCCATCTGCACCATCTGATACAACCAGGGAAGCTGGTACAGGTCCCGCCTACCACTGGGCAGATGAGAGGCAAGAGCAGCATCACCACATGCAAGGAACACATTACTGGACATGATGATAGGCTGGAATGAGTGATGCTCCTCTCCCTCAGACCCCTCCCTGGCCATGGCTGGGAGGGTAATCCCCTGTCACCTCTGCATTGTGGAGGGGGTGAGCAGGGTGCAGGGGCAAATGAACCAGCACATGAAGACTGTGGTGTGCTGCTCTCACCCCGTCAAAGTGCTGCAGGATTGGAAATTGCACAGTGCCCAACTGAGGGGTGCGGCGGTGTCCAGCCAAACAAGCCTTTCCAGAGTCTGTGCTGTGGTGACAGCTGTGGCACTGCACAGAAAAGAGAACTCAAGCCATACATCTTGGGGGGCACCAGGCACCCCATGCCCCCTTTCACCCCGAGGTTATAAAGGGGCAGGCAGGCACGGGGGCACAGGCAGCTGCTCCCTGTAAGATCTGCTCCATTACACCTCTCAGAAACATGGAGAAGGGGGTGGGAAGGGAGGGAGGAGGCGGATTTCTAGGCATGGGTGGGTCCATTCTTCACCAGCTTACGCAAGTCAAAGCTACCATTGATGTGGGGAGGACAAGCCAGTCTGGGGGGGGCCAGTGCTTCGAGAGAGCAAGCCATTCGGGCAGGTCTGCGTGTCACACCCAGCTCTTCGGGTGGACATGCCTATCTCAGAGGTACTGAGAAAGTCACCACAGCAGTCTGTCTCATAGTCTCCGCACA
>NW_008683702.1:0-2133 GCF_000695815.1 Acanthisitta chloris | reverse complement strand
GGTGGGAGCCCAGGGCTGCAAACCAGAGCTGCCAGTCCAGGCGAGGCTGGTGAGGAGCCACCAGGGCTGGGGCCGTGCTCACATTCCCTGGCTTGTACATGAACTCGATCTCCTGGGGGGACAGGGAGTCAGGGAAGGAAGGTGCCTGACCCACCCCAGCTCCTCCTGCAACCAAGCGACCTGCTCAGGGGACGAGGGGAGGCTGTGGATGTCCAGCTGGACTTCAGGGAGGATTTCATGGAGTCACACAGCCCACAAGGCCGGAGGAGACATTTAAGGTCATTGAGTCCAGCCATTAACCTGTCTGCTGTAACCCCTAAACCCTAGGGGCCTTTGCTGAGCCTCACTGGACACGTGCTCTAGACCAGGGCAGGGAGGGAATCAGCATCCCTGGAGTGATTTAACATCCACGTGGATGTGGCACTTGGGGCCGTGCTCAATGGTGCCCTTGGCAGTGCTGGAACAAAGCAATCTTGGCCTCCAGGAGCCCCCAGTCCCCCAGTGCCACCTCTTGCCCCCAGCACTCACCGTCCAGCTGTGCCCATCATAGCTGCCCTCCAGCACCACCTCGGGGCGTCCCCCAACCCCCGTCATTCTGCGGAACAGGCCGTAGGAATTCACCACCTGGAACCTCTCCACGGCATTGAACATCTGGTGGATGCCAGGCCACAGCTTCCCGTTGGAGTCGTGGTCAATGTAGGTAAAGGGCACCTGGGGGTGGCAGCAGGGGGTGTCACCAGGGCTCAGGGGACCCCAAACCCCCCGAGCCACCCCAGGAACTCACCAGGCTGACAGTGAACAGGCTGACAGTGGCCGTGGCCAGGATGGCCCATTGCAGGGTGGCCCAGAGCTTCCAGAAGCATCCACGGACACAGGCACACCTTGGGGGGGGCAGAAATGGGGCACTGAGGGGGCAAAAAGGCATAGCCCCCTCCCCCCAGTTTGGGGTCTCCGGCTGTGAGGTGAACGGTTGAGGACCCCCAAGCTGTGCCTGGTGGCTCCAACACTCCCAATTCCCAGAGCTGGGCTGTCCCGTTCCCACCTCCCAGTGCCCCCACAGCCTTGGGTGAACCAGTGCCCCCAATACCCACCGGTACATGGCCACGACGACCTCCCAGGAGAGGGAGATGAAGGCCATCCCCACCAGTGGCAGCGTCACTGTCTTCAGCCACGTTGTGAACTCGTGGTATGTGAAGGCTGGAGCCAAGGGAAAGCCACGGGATTAGGAATAAGCTTCTCTGGGAGGGGGACAAAGGGTCAGAAGACCCCCAGGACATACCCACTTTGGAGTCCAGCAGCTTCTTCTCCCAATTGATCTCCAGCCCGAAGTACTGGATGGTCCAGGAGATGAGGAGTCCATAGGTGGTGAACTCCAGCAGTGTGGCCAGCATGGAGCCCAGGCTGGGGGGCCAGGCTGGAGGGGTCAGCAGCAGGCTGTGAGCCCTCCCACGCCCTCCCTAAGTGAGAACTCCCACATGGGCACAAGTTCCTGCCCAGGGGTGGGCACCCACCAGTGGCTCACGCAGCACCGAGGCAGAAGACAGCCAAAAGCCACTTCTCCCTGTCACCTGTGTCCCCTCCCCACCCCGAGATCAGGGTGTCTGGGGCTCACCACTGCCCTGTCGCTTCCTGGGGCGCCCCAGCCAGCGCCCCACATGCTCCTCATCCAGCAGAGAGAAAGCCAAGACGATGGTCAAAGCGTTGAAGAAGTTGTAGTTACCAGTGAGGATGATGAGGACCTGCAGCAGGACCTTGAGGGGAGGAGAGGAAGGGTTGGAGGGACTGAGCCTTGGCGGGTCACAGGGGGGCAGAGGGCACTGGGCACTCCATCACCACCACCACCAGCACGACCACCCCATCTCCCAGTGCCTGCAGAGTGAGCCCCTGGGGATCCCCAGCAGTGCCCCCCACCTGGCAGTAGAAGGCGAAGAGGCGCAGGCGGCGCAGGGGGGCAAAGAAGAGAGGGGGCACGGCGATCTCGATGACGTAGGTGGCCACCACGCTGAGCTTCTGCAGCCACACGGGCAGCTGGTGGGCAAACCAGGCCCCTGGCGTGGGGATGCACTGCGTCTCATAGTGGTACGTCAGCGCTGCGGGCACGGCGGGCACGGTGGGTCAGGGGCACCCACTGCC
>NW_008683701.1:0-763 GCF_000695815.1 Acanthisitta chloris | reverse complement strand
AAAATGAGATTTTTTTGCCCAAAAATTTGATTTTTTTTGTATTTTTTTCCCCCCAGGATCGGCCGCGGGGGCCGATTCGGCCGCAAAGGTGTCGCCATCAACATGGTGACCGAAGAGGACAAACGAACCTTGAGGGACATCGAGACCTTCTACAACACAGCAATTGAGGAGATGCCACTCAACGTCGCCGATCTCATCTGATTTTTGGGGTTCAGGGACCCCCAAATCCCCCAACCCTCCAAAATCCACAATTTAACCCTTTAGTCTGATTTTTTAGGGGAATTTTCGGGGGTTTCATATGGTTTTTATGGGTTTTTTCCAGTCATTTATATCACTCTGATCCTTCCTCACCCTCTTTATTCTGATTTTTTAGGGGAATTTTGGGGGTTTTTAATATGAATTTTATGGGTTTTTCCCTTCCATTCCCCATTGATATCAATCTGCCCTTCCCCCACCCATTTTCCCTCCATTTATTCTGCTTCACCCATTTTCCCCTCTTTATTCTACTTTTTTTAGGTCATTTTGGGACTTTTAATATCATTTTTATGGGTTTTTCCCTTCCATTCCTCATTGATATCAATCTGCCCTTCCCCCACACATATTCCCCCATTTATTCTGCTTTTTTTGGGTCATTTTGGGCGATTTTAATATGATTTTTATGGGTTTTTCCACCAATTCTCCATTTATGGCAATCTGACCCTCCCCCACCCTCTTTTTTTCCCCATTTTATGGTCATTTTTGGGGTTTTTAATATGGTTTTTAT
>NW_008683700.1:0-5116 GCF_000695815.1 Acanthisitta chloris | reverse complement strand
ATGTTTTGGATAATAATTAAAACCAGAGGTATTTACTGGACTAGAAAAGGGGAAACTGTGTGTTTTAGACTGCACGTTCACTTGGCAGGAACCAGGAGATGGATGGAGAGAACAGGATAGGGCACCAAAAATGGGATCGATGTGTTCACTTGGCTTAGGAAAAAGCCCAGAAATAAAAGGACTAAAGGTTCAGGGACAGTAGCCAAAGTTCACAAAAGCAGAGCCCTGGGACCTCCTGGGGCCACTGCCTCAATTTAGTGAGAATGTACAACATTATAATGAGGGGAGGGGTTAGGATAATTATTTCAGGAAAATGATTAATCAATATGTATGGAATTATTGAATATGTATGATTTATGTGTATAAAAGACTGGACCTTTTGGAGCTGGGTATGCACTCAGCAAAACAATCCCCCGTGCATCTGGTACCGCAATAAATAATGCCTGTTCTTAATGCTAAATTGGTGTTAAGGAGTTTTCCTCCCACTTTTGGTGACACTGACATTTTAGGCACATAATGCATCCCCACAAAGCCCCTTCTGGGATCAGGATCCCTAGCCAGGCTTCTTTGTTGCAGTTACAAGGGCATCTTTCATCGCTGTGGCATGCTGCCAGCCCCATCACAAAAGATATCATTCCTTCTCAAAATGTCTGGTCAATCAAGGATAAAAAGAAAAGTAGAGGAAAGATAAATCAATGTGGCACTTAACTCTTACAGTGCCTCACCTTCCTGTGCAACACATTCGCAGCCATGAGAATTTCCCTACCAAGGGCAGGCAGAGAGGGAATGTAATTGAATGAGAAAAAAATTTAGAAAGAAGCCTCTCAAACTTTACAGATGCTGGTCTTAACTAGGCACAGTGGTTGCCACATCTTAAGGGGTTGTCTTCTCTACCAGGTGAGCTTTGAGATAGGATGGTTTAAATGAGGCAGAAGCTCCCATGGGATAAGGATATGTATTACTGCATAAGAAATGGTCCCCAATACCTTGAAGGGCTGTGAAAAATGGCCCTAAATCTTTGTGTAAACTACCCTACCATACAGAGTTGGCTAGAGTGCACAATGGGGAATTTGAGTGTTATTTCAAGGATCATAAATAATGTTAAACTGCTGAATCTCACTGTACTTTGGTGTCCTCCCATAAAATACGGAAACTGATGATTTCCAGCTACGACTTCACAAAATGTTGCAAGTAGAAATTTTGTTCACAAATCACTTCCTCCTTACTAAACACAAAGTAGTCTAGAACTGTGGCATTTTACACGGCCTTCACTGAGTGCGTCGCAGCTCGCCTGGAGATGTTTGCTTCAGGACAGGACTGCTGCAGACAGATACTACTTGCCTGTGAGGAGCTTTTACTCATGTGGATTTTATCACTCTGGTAGAAGGCTGGCCCAAGAACTTTTGTGAATTAAATCATCCAGTAAGGGCAATGTCAAATGCTGTCATTCCTGCATGTCTTTCAGCTTTTAAGCTCATGACATGGAGCTGTTTGTTTTCATGCACATAATTTTCTCCATCAGATTACTCTTTTGCCTCTCCACAAATTATTTTCTGTGGTCAGTGTCTTTGCACCAGCAGGAGTTGCATGGAGAACAGAAAATCAATTCACGTATGTTGTTAGCCAGTAGATAAATTGAAGTGCAGTTTGCTTTGGATTCAAGCTGTCATATCAAAGTCAAGGAAAGTGCTCCAAAAAGAGGACCAAAAAAGAATGGCAACTCTTGGTTTCATGTTTACCTTTTCTCCAGAAATTAGCCCTCAGGTGAACTGTGTTTACAGTACTCTAAAAGTATTGTCAACTGTAAGCTGTCAGCCTTGTCAGCCTGTGAGCCCTTGTAGCAGCTAAGTGTACTTGTTCCTTCGCATGCACTGCACTTGCTCTCACCTCTGCACCCTTGGTGTTCTCGAGGAGTGCTCACTCATGTAAACTTGACTGCCTGAGCTCCTCAAAGAGATTTAATTACCCAACTCACGCCTCAACAGGCTTGAGATGTATCCCTGTGGAAGGCCATTCCCTGAGCATTAACAACCAGGCATTTCAGTGGTGCTTAATGGCATGGAAGAAAGAAAACGCATCTTTGCCCCTGCATAAGACTGAGAGCCTCAGACAACCTGCCTGCAATACCTGTCTCAAGATATAATCGTACACTGCAGTCTAATGGGAAGTTGAGGGAAGAAAGTGGATTGCAAAAGTGTCTAAGAAACCCAAGTGTGCAGGATAATCTCAGTAACTGATAAAGAACCTGAGTCCTGCTCAGCAGGCTTACGAGTAGGACCTGCAGGAAAGCTAAGCGTGCAGTCTGGAGGTGAGCTCGTGTTGGCTGTGTTTCTGAAAGCTCACGTTCATTAGGAACCACCTGACAAGCTGCAGGTTAGCCCTGAGGTCTGAGAAAAGAAACGATCATTCCACTGTGCAGGATTTACCTTTGTCATGTTGTTATGCAATGCCTGTCTTTGTCATAGCACTGATCTGCACTAAATTGTGTATTATCGGACAGTGACTCATGGCAGGATTATTCCCTGGGGTCTCTTGTAATGGCTCCACGGTTTGAATGATGTACCAAAAAAAAAAGGAGTTGGTAATTTTCAAATTACAATGTGTTCACTTTTCTAGTATTTATAGCGATGTACTTTCAAAGAGCTCAGTATGCATAATAATTATTTCAATGTAATAAATAAAGCAAAGGCAGGAAGAACGGGCCTGGAGTTAATGTGCCAGACTGGGAGACAGGATATCCTTATTCTATTTCTGACTGTGCCAGATACTGTCTGGGACCTTGGAGAGACTGTTAAGCCCAAATTTCCAAAAGATGCATCATCTGCTTCAATTACTAATGTTATGCAGAGTTTGGTTCAAAAAAAAAAATAAAGAAACACACGTTACTGAGAATTTATTATTATAGTGGAATACTCAACAGTCTAATCAAACAACCATTAGGTGAGAGCTAATTATAACAGAAAAAGGAAAAAAAGAAAGATGAAATAAAGCATGCTACTACTACCACACACACAAAAAAATCATAAAAAATGATGCAGTTTATTTTTTTGTAGACACACTCTTACTGTCTTTTTTTTTTTTTTTTGGTGGTGTGCTTACCCTTCTGCTGTCCCTTTGGGACCTAGGGCTACAGGATGAGAGTAACTGCATGCAAGTTCTGCTTGTCTAACTCTGCTTGCCTTAAAAAAACCCACAAACATAACGGACTCTCTTGTCTTAAACCAAACCTTTGTGTTGCGGTGCTTTGCTTGTTTACATGCATAGGATCAGAACGAGCATGATGCAGAGAGTGTGCTGAGATACATGGAAAGTATCTATCACTCATCATCACATTTTTAAAAAAGGTCAAAAAGTGAGGACTTGCTGTTTCTAGATTCGCACAGGAAGTTACTTCCAGGTTCAGAAAGTGTGCTTAGTGTCACTTAATAAAATATATGAAGTCATTTATGGATCTTCTTCACAGAGATGCTGATCTCTATAGGCTGATATGGAACATGACCATTAATACATGAACATGTGTCAATGCATGCATGGCCCACCTGTAACCTCTTAAAGGATACATAGTCTCCTGTGCTTTCTGGTGCAGAAGGGCTTTCGCTTATTTACCATAACCCACAGATATAATCTGAGGATGGAAAAAAAATGATGCTTTGCACAGAAAGGACATATGGTACGGTAGACTGTAGTTTAGACATTCCCTCGGCTTATATTGAGCCAAGTTAGTAATTATCTACCAATGGAGAAAAACATGTATTCTTAAGCAAAGAATAATATTGAAGAAATTAAAAGGTTAATGAAGAAATCATAGAATGGTTTGTGTTGGAAGGGACCTTAAAGACCATCTACTTCCAACCCACGTGCCATGGGCAGGAACACCTTCCACTAGACCAGGTTGCTCAGAGCCCCATCCAGCCTGACCTTGAACATTCCAGGGGTGGGGCATCAGCAGCTTTACTGGGCAACCTGTTCCAGTGCCTCATCACCCTCTTAGTGAAGAATTTCTTCTTGATATCTGATCTAAGCCTGCCCTCTGTCAGTTTAAGCCATTACCCCACTGTCTTATCACTACATGCCCTTGTGTAAAGTCCCTCCCCAGCTCTCTGGTCAGCCCCCTTCATGTACTAGAAGGTGCTAGAAGGTCTTCCCAGAGCCTTCTCTTCTTGTGGCTGAACAGGCCCAGCTCTCTTGGCCTGTCTTTATAGGAAATGTTTCAGATGAGATTGATATCCAGAATGTAAATAGTTCTCAAAATGCATGAGGTGCATTTTCATTATTTTGATTCACTGCCCTGTCCCACAGCTAGGTTGCTAGCTAATGTGAGTCCAGTATTCTCTGGCTTTTAAATAAATGCGAGTCCAATATTCTCTGGATTTTTAATCAATGAGATTGGTGCAAAGGGAATCCAAGGCAGGCATGTATTACCACCATACTGATTTGATGGCACTCACTTTGTACAGTTGTAAACAAATGCAGAAAACAAAAGTTGGTCTCAAGCAATGTGCTCAGAAAGACTGAAAAAAGGCTTGAGAGAACTGACACACGTGTTAAGATGAAACCATACTCCTCAGTGTGTGTGTAAATATTCCAAAATATGTTTTGAACCAGCTATTATGGGCAGGTCACCCTTTGACTAGAAATAGAGTTCAGTATATAGTATATCTGTGACTTAGACATTATGTAAAATATTTTGATACCAGAAAAATTCAAGTGCCATGTACAACACAGAATAAGTAAAAAAAATAATTAAAATAGATGTGTATAAAATTTAAACCCACTGAAATAAAATTCAATAGAACAGAGAAGCATTTTGCCTGTCTAGGGACCAGCACTCACAGCTCTCCTTGTTTGTAGTGTTTTGGCAGACTAGGAAAAAATGCTTGTTGCTCTCTGCCCTGATGCTGTTCAGGCGGCACATCCGACTCCTGCCCTGCAAACTGAGATTTCTTTCACTGCTGGGAGCCGTTTCTGCAGGCTGCAAACCTGCTTCTTAGGCACTGTCCCCGGGGAGCTTACGGAGAGGCAGTGCCATCACCCCATTTCCCCTGGGCAGAGGAGGTGGAGGGAGCGGCGGTGGCTGAGGTTGGACCATCTGGAGAAGCGAAGCCCGACGGCCCCA
>NW_008683699.1:0-427 GCF_000695815.1 Acanthisitta chloris | reverse complement strand
AAACATCAAATCTTTAAAATCAAATGTTTAAAATCATGGTTCTAGGAAGGGAAAACAGTTGGGGAAGAAGTCATAGTTTAAATTGAAGGTGCTGCTTATTCACAGTTTCAAGAGACTTAATTTATTATGTAAAAGTTCAGGTCATCAAATGTGCATTTCCCCTCCACTCTACTCTGATCTTTAAAGTGGACCATAGTCTGTCTTCTCTGTTCTGAGAATCTTAGAAGTTAACACAAAATATTTTATCAAGACACTCTAAATATTAAAAATCTGATGTTTACATTGTTCGGGTTTTTTTTTTTTGGTGGAATTCTCCAATATCATTTACACATAGTTATTACTGAGGGAGGACCTCGTTGCAGTCTACAGGTTTCTCATAAGGGGAGGTGGAAGGACAGGCACTGATTTCTTCCCTCTGGTGACATGA
>NW_008683698.1:0-1028 GCF_000695815.1 Acanthisitta chloris | reverse complement strand
AAGCCGCTACTTCTGGGGTCTGCCCTTTCTTGGAGTCTGCCCTTTCTTGCTTTCCTCCCTTTTCAGCCATCGCTTGTTTAAACGCAGCCCGCACCACTGCCTCTGAGGATACAGCTTCCAGCATGTCCCGCACCTTTTTACATGCTGGGACTAACTTGTGGGAATGTCTAGTTCCCATGGTCACCGAGTCCCATAGTTCCTGGCCAAGTGCTTCCTAGCACTCAATATCAAATACATTATTGGCACTCTTCAAGAGTCCCCTCTGCTGCCCCCAACTTTGCAGCTCTTCGAATTCTTCTATTTTATTTCTGTTTCAGTTTCTGCGGCTATCTGCATAATGCTTTTTCCAGCCACCTTTTCCCACGCAGATGCTGCGCACACCATACTGTGGAAAACACTTAGGCCTACGACTTCCCGTCTCTCTCGAACAGCCCGGCTTACCTCTGCCGGCTCAGCAGTCCCGTTGCCATTTCGTCTGGTGCCCTATCTCTTCGATGCGAAGGAGTCCGTGTTCTCCGATGCAAAGTATTGATGCCGATAAAAGCTGTAAAAGAAACTACTCACTGACTTGTATCTCTGAGTAGCAGGTATTTGTTTAATCAGCGCTGTGCACAAGGGGGGATCGCTCCACCAAACTTGTGCACCCTGGGACAAAACTTCATGGTTTTTTATACATTACTTCCAGAGATGGGTGGTCATTATTATTACAATTAGTTCTAAAAAAAAAAATCATTGTCACCATCCCCTCCCTCCCCTTCCTCAGCTGGTAGGTACCAGCCCTTTAGGGCATACTTCTCCTTTCTTGATTATCTCTCCCCTTTGTTTACCCAGCAGGCACTCCCTGGCTCTTTAGAGCTTTCTTCCCTTTGTTCACTAGTCAGGCATTTCCTGGCCCTTTAGGGCTTTCTTCTCCTTGTCAGTATCACTTCTTCTATGCCAAGGGCACGTAGGGGTCACCACAATGTTGGGGTCCTTGGGAGGGATGGACTACAGCATACCATTATGATACTCTGATAGCCAACTTTATT
>NW_008683697.1:0-15328 GCF_000695815.1 Acanthisitta chloris | reverse complement strand
CACCTCTGGTGCGGGCGCGCCTCGAGTGACGAGATGGGAGAGCGAGCCCAGCTTATGAGGGTGGATAATATGTGTTATGAAATCTATTCAGCCAAAAGTTCTGAGGATGCTAATAAACGGACGGGCTCAAGCGGAATTTGCTCTCCGTGCAGCGTCTGTGCGCGGATCGGAATTGCGGGGTGACAATGCCGCGGGGTCCTGGGCGGGACCCTCGGCATGGGCGAGCGGAGGGTTCAGGGCGAGTGCCGTGCCACAGCAACCCACCCGTACTCAGGGCTGAGTCTGCGGTTACTCTCAGCCCTCTCAGCATCTCATTATTTTTCTGAAGAATGACGGAAGATAAAGCATCTACTGTGAATTAGAAGGTAGTGTTTTACTAGGAAGGGAAAGCTAAATCTGTGGAAGATAGGGCAGCAGGTCCAAGTCTTTCTACTCAGATAAATTGTCTCTGCTTGAGGAGCTGTTCATCTAAGTCGGTTGCATCCGACTCTGTCGGGTGAATCTGGGTACCTTTTTCATCCTTGCTTTATCTTCCTTGCTACCTTTGCCCCTGCTTCTTTCTTCCCAGTCTTCATCACTGCTTCCCAAAGGTAACAGTGCAGAGGGGCTTGTGTGCCTTCTCACCAGCCTGTATAGGCTCCCTACGGGTACCTGGGTTAGGGAACCAGTGATCTCTGATCCCTCTAAACATGAAAAGAGTAAGCCAGTGGGAGTCTTGTCATTTATCATTACATTGGAAACTGCAAAGATCAAAAATTTAATAAATATTTCTCTGTGGGTCAGGCATTAGAAATACTTACTTGTACTAAGGGATTGGTAGCAAAGTAATTGTATGTCAAGTGTTTGCATGCAGGTTAACTTTGCAATGGATGACTGCATTAAGGAGGCACTTGGCAGCAATTGAGCTGGATATAATGTGATGCATAAATGCCTTGTTTTGGTGTGTGTGTGATTTCATACAGGAACTGTCTTATTGCTCTCCACATTCAGTGTAGTGTGGTTTGATTATTTCTCAAACCCAATTTCTAGCAGGGTTGTGGGCTTTTCTGTATCCCCTACTACATAAACCCTTTACCAGCCTGCCTGTTTCCAATGCAATTAAATACACCCGGCTACTTGTCTCCTATCTCTGCAATCTGTTTTGGAGAGCTGTACAGCCTGTGCTGCCGGAGAGGGGTAGGAGTGAGCTACATGTATGCAAATGAAGGTTAACTTCTTATTTTACTTTATCTATCATCACCTCAATTTCTGGAGAATAGAATCCTGTTTTAAGGCACAAAAGGGGGTTTCAGTAAGTAATCCTTTCAGTAATGCTCTGAGAGTTTAGAAATTGCTACCTGAGAGGGGCTGGGGGAGGGGAAGCATGATGGGACAGTACACAGACACAGAGAAAATCTTTGCAAGGGTGTGCCCCTGTGGTTTGTTTGAAGTAGCTTTTGATATGGTACCATGTTTTGCCTTATATTCATCTCTTTGAGGGCAGAGGTTGGTGTTTGGCTACTGATGTAACAAATGGCATGTGTAAGTTTGGGTCAGATAAGTAGTTTTTCCTTCCTTTTTAGTAAAGCTCCTTCTATGGTAAAGTTTTCTAGGGTGTCATCTCTTGTCTTAGTGATAGTAACTGTAATAAACAAGAAAGCAGCTTAAAATGCCTGGCCTTAATTTCTGGAGTGTGTATTTCTAAGCAAAATACATTTATGCCATAGTAAGCAAAGCTAACTATTTAGGAAGATAGCGGAAGGGGAGAGAGCTAGCAGCATACCTGCTGCAGAAGTGCTGGTCTCCACAGCTGTAATGCACAACAGCACATCAGAGGCTGTGCAGGGAACTTGATAACCAGTGAGAATTAGTCCTCCCTCTTAAGTTAGGAAAAACAAGGTTTTTGACTTCCAGTGTGCATTCTCCATTTCCAAAGTTCATGCAGGAAGCACCAGAAATCAGTGTAGGACAGAGAATTGCAGCCAGAACTGCAGGCTCCAGTGAAATGTGTGCTCTCTGGAGAGTCATGCAGCGGTAGGTGAAGTGAAGCACAATACATTGGAGACCCATACACAGTGGTCGGTTTAATATTTGATTGAAGGCTTTGGAGGAGAGAAGAGCTAGACATAATAATGGATGTCTTGGTAAAGATATTTGCCAAAATGCCAGCAACAAGCAGTGCAAGAGGATCTCTTCCCCTCCACTCCTGTCTGGATGCTGGCTAAAAAACTACTGACACACGGCTGATTTAGCAAATGTTTTCTCTAGACAAGTATTGCATTTTATTTTAAGGTATTTGTAATTATACTGACCTTGATTACATGCAACTGTCAACAAACCCTCTGCAGTCAGTTTTGTTAAAGTAGTCATAAGCAGCTGAAACTGGGAAGAAAGTAGGAAAGAAGAGCAAAACTGAAGTGCCTAGTGGTTTATTTTGTATCTGAGCTTATTACTGCACACTCAAACCTGTTGAAACAATCTTCTTTAGGAAAATAGTTCTGATGGATTTTTGTGTAACTTATTCTGGCAGTATCCTAATATAACTAGCATCCTTGGAAGCTTGAGAATGCCGTTGCTTTCTGTTGCTGCATATGCCTTTGATGCTTTGCTCTCTGAAAACCTTATTTGTTTATTGTGTCCACTTCCATTATATAGTATCATCTTGTTATTCTGGATTTTCCAGTGGGGAATGGGGAAGAGGGTGAGGTTCAACACTTTATCCAAGGTCACTGGAAAGATATCCAGAGTACAGCCAGATGCTGAAACCACATGTCTGTCCCCTGTCACTGGTTTAATGAGACAGACCTTTTTATTGAGGGTTTGGAGAGTGCAAAGCAAGTGTGGAAATTATTAACTGTTATAAATTGCTGTAACTTCACAAGCAAGTGATTTATACCAATTAAATCTCTGCCCCAAGTTACTCTGTTATGCTAGAGAACCAGGTTAGTATTTTGCAGTGAAAATGCATATCTGTAAAACAGGGAAAACATGAAAATTTCTTTCAAGGATTCTATTTCCTTTATCAATTAGGTGGCTACAAAGCTGACAATCAGGCAAACAGTTTCAAAACTCCTGGGATTGTGAATATTAATGTTTTGGGGCAGGAACTATTTTCTGCTCAAGGACTAGGTAGTGTCACTGTTGTGGTATAGTGTGGCACAGCATAGAATGTGGCAGAAAAGTTTGCACCAGTGGTTCACTGGCTGGAAGGTAAGGAAATCCAAGTTATACTCCTGTATAACTGCAGTAGTTTTAAGACCATGCCTTTGCTTCCTTTCCAAAAACTGGGAGGATTGTGCTGGCCCACTCTTGTAGAGTATTTGGGGACTATGGATGTCCAAGTCCATTTTGTTCCAGTAGAGGTATCAACATCAAAAGTCTCTGAAAATAACTTAATCCTCAGAAGCATCTGGTATAGCAGCAGTTCCCAGGCTTTTGCTGTTAGTGACATCACTTGCAGATCAGTGATTTTATGCAGTCCTCAAAATGAGCAAAAGCATAAGCTGAAAAATTTTCTTGGATTCCTGTCCTAACCTGCAATCATGACTCTTAATTTAGATGATCATGTAATACAGGGTACTGCTCCTTATATGAACCTGGGGGCTATAAACTTCATTGACACAGCTACTACATGGGATGCAAAGCTGGAAGAAAGGTATAACTTGTTCTTCTGTGCACAGCTGTGAGTCTCACTTCATGAGCATAATCACCAAACACTTATGGGAGAATGACTTCCCTTTGAAGTCATAGCTAAGAAGTAAACAAGCCTCTAAAACACATACTGGGCTAATTAGTTTCTCTATTAAATTTTACTTTTTGTATTTTAACTATTTGATAGCTTATCCTAAATGAGTTGGCTTCCATGTTTATTATCCCCACAGGGTGTTCTAAGTTATGACAGTGTGCTAGGGCTGCCAAAGAGCCAATCTGGCAGGCAAGGATAGCTCAAAGAGAGATGCTACGATAGTGCTTTTGCCCTCTGGCATGTAGTCTCTGACAAGTTTTGGATGGGGCATGTGGAACAACAACCTTTTAAACCACCTGAGATTTTTTCAGTCCAAGGTGGGCCTCACAACAATTCTCAACTTTATACTGCCAGAAAAGTGCAGAGGGACCAGATGACTCCTGAGTAATGTGCACCTGTGCTACAGGGTATGTTAGTGTTACTGAAGAAGAATTAGATTGTGAAAGGGGAAAAAAATAATGCTTTATATTAAGCATTTCTGAGGTTGATGCAATTTGTTCATGCCAGAATGCTATGAGAAATCATGATGTGCTGTGCACAGGGAAAGCTGGCAGGATGCTGTGCACAGATAAGACATTCAGAAGTAAATTGTACTTGACTGTGCTTGGCAGAGCCATGCTCTCAGGATGAATTCATTCCTTCTGGTCCACCAGACCATGGGGATTTTAGGTCCTTTCCTTGCTGAAAGGTTGTTTTGCTGTTGGTGCAATATAATAGCGAGGCTTTAAAAAGGGAAAAACAGTGACACAATCTCTGGAAACCATTTATATGAGCTTTGGTGAAATCAAACAGCTGCATGGGCAAGACTGGAAATGTTACAGAGATCAGGAGCAAGTGCTTAGGACAGGGTTGTTGTATCATGGTCATAGTCTGGATATGTTGTTTGGGGTTTAATGATGTGAGGATCAAAACAAGTATTCAGCATTGACACTGAAATTGGGCTGTTTCTTCAGTGTGTTAAAAGGTTGAAAGACTGCAAGAATAGCTAAGAAATCAGATCTACATGAAAAGACTGCTTTTTCCTTTTCAGATCACAAACTAAGAAAACGTTAAAAGGGCAGTAGAAAATAAAAAGGAGAAAACCTTTAAACCTAGTTTGTGAGATGAAAATAAATGTGTAAGTTGCTAAAACAAAACCAGACTGGGTGAAGTGCTGATCTTGAAATGATAGCAGCTTGATCAGATTATTAACCAGGACTTCCTGAAACATCTGTATCTACCCATATTTGATATTGCTGGAGTATGCCCCAAACATGAGTTAAGTGGCTTTCAGAAATAATGGAATTAATTATTAATATGCATATTTTATTAAATAATGTGTATGTATAGATGTATAATGTAAAGTTGTGTGCATTACCATCACAATTATTTACAGGAAGAATTTAAGAAGACAAGGAACTCTGGACATTCTGCCAAATGAGCTTGCATTTTTCATTGATGAAAGCCCAAGTGTCAGAGTGACTCACACCCATCATCCAATCCAAGCAGCAAAGTTCAGGGCCAGGTCCACAGCGTTTATTCATATGATAAATCCTTTAATGTCAGTGGAGACACTGATGTTGAAGCAATGAAAGCCCTCAGGCTTGGTTCAGATGGTACAAGCCGTGTCCTCCACCTGATGGGAAGGTGGACAAAGGTTGCTTTATTTTGCTTTTCTGTATCTTGAGTGAAGTGCATGCTGAGTCACTGTCCCTATAAGCTACAGCAGCTTTAATGTTAAACTGATTAGAGGGGAAAACATAACACTGAGTCTGACAGACCCACGCTGTTCATTTGTAACTGCTCAGCACTTCTAAAAAATCAAATCGCAGGAAAGCTGCCCTGTTTGATTGTTCCTATTACATAATAGTAATGTCTTTGGGATTTGAGAGGAGCCATGAGCAACATGCCCCTTACATAACAAATCCAAGTTGCTTTAATCCCTGCTGTGCTGCTGCTGACCCTGAGCAGCCAGGAATAGCCTGGGAGCAGTGCTGAGCTCCTCAGGCTCTCCTCTGGGGCTGCAGAGGTCCCTTGCTCTGAGGGCTTTTCTGTCAACCATGCTTGCTGGATTTGCAGTCTTTTTCTGCTAATGGAGTGCAAAGAGAAGTTGAAGAGGAAGTCCTGCCCTTAAAAAGTCCTGTCTGCCACCTTATGGGCAGAGCTGATCCTTCCCCACTTCCTCTTTTTGTCACATCAGCCTTTACCCCATTTCCAGCTGCAGACAGGTCATGGTCCTGGTACCTTTGCTTCTATGCTTGTTAGAACTAAAATAGACTCAAAAGGACCTGCTCCAAAGGTCTGGCCAGGCCTTTAGCCCTTTTTCTGTCTGTGGGACAGTGCTATGGAGTGATGTGCTGGGCCTGCCAGAGTGGGTGCTGTGGGAGGAGAGCTGCAGCCAGGTATCATTCTGAGTTCAGTGACCTCCTGTGTCCCCCAACTTCAGTGGGGTGTAGGGGCCTTGTTCCTCTCCTGTGATTTCATGCGCTGGGTGTGGAGGTGATGGACTAGCATGGATGCTTGTGGAGCAGGCAGGAGGCTGCTCAGAAAAGTCAACTCCATGTGCTTGGGGCTTGATGTCTATGCAGTGGGTCTGACCCTTCACTTGAGTCTGTCATGCTGATGGGTTGTCTTGCTTAAAATGAATAAAATGGTGTGGAAGAGCAGTTTAGCTCTCCCCAAGAAGTGCATGTGTGTATTGCTGGGTACAGGTCCTGCCTTGCCATCTCCATGGGAGAGCGCTTCATTGCCCTGATAGCCTTGGCTGCCTCTGTTGTAATTGGAAGCATTTGAAGAATGATGACATAAAAGAAGCAACATTGTGGGATTGGTTGTGGGGAAGGATTGAGGTAGCTGTGCACAAAGAGACCTATCTAATTAAAACCGCAGGGGAATGGAGATGGTGGCTAATGAGGCTGAACATACAACTTAATTTAACTGAGTTATTTGAAAAGAAGCAACCTGCCTTGCTGGGGAATGGAAGATGGTGGAAAAAGTAGAATGTACCTGAATTTTTTCTATTAAAATATAAATTTCATTGCAATTAGTGCATAGTTTGCTACGAGTTACTTTGGATTTGGTATTTTACAACATTTATGTGAAAGGTATCATAAACAGTGACCATCAGTTGCATGTGAATAAAACATTTCAAAACACTGATTAAATCTTTCCTAAAATCTCATTTATATCTTCCATCTTCTAATATTTTCCAAGCTTTTTATCTAAATTTTCTCCACTTGGTCTTTACCACAAGGAAAAAAAATGACTGTCATGATTTCCCCCTTCTCCCTTAGCTGTCCTTCACCATTCTTTCTATGACTCTGCCTTTTTCTGTCATAATCTCATGTCCCTTCTGAGCTCCATCTGCTCTGCTTATTCCATAGTCACATCCTTCATCTTGGTCTTCCATGCACTCATACCTCTTAACTCTTTACTCTAACTTCCTGTCTTTTTTTCCATCATAATACAAATAAATACACATTGCTGACATAACATAAATTCTCAAAAAGTTTTTTTCTCAAAAGAAGAAAACCCAAACCTTTTCTAGCTCTTTTTGTCATTTAATTTTCTGTTTAATTCTACTTGGGAGAGCCTACTCTAGTTTCATCTTTGATTCTCAGCAGTTTGACATTGATCCCTTCTACCACTGGTAAAAGCACATCTAATGAACTCTTATCAAAACTCAAGACTGATTTTTCTTTCCTTCTCTGCCTTGACCTGTTGTATTTTGACATAACTCACGTTTTCTGATTGACAATGTTTATTCATGTTACTTGTGATTGCAAGCTTTTCCTGACTGCTGTGAGAAGCACCTTCTGTATGTTTTCCAGATGGTCTTCCTCACCCTTTCTTATTTTGCCCCTTTCCCTCCATACTTTTTCTGGGTGATCTCATTGCAGGCCAATGCAGCTGAATATCCTTAAATAACAATACATCACCCTTATTCCATCAAAATGTGGCATAGGGACAAAGTGTCAAATAGCACGGAGTCCCTTAAAAACAGTAATCACTGTAAATATAATGAAAACTGACTAGGTTTAATCTGTGCCTCCCTTTTAGCTTGTGTACCTAAAGTTGGCTTTAATGTTGACTTAATCTCAAGATACTCCAGAGGAAGAGGAACAGCAAATGTGGAGTTTTTGTTTCACAGAGCTTTTGTACCCTCTTCCCCTTTTGAGAGTAGGTGTGTTGCTTCATTTCACTCACTGCTAACATAGATCAGCTTATCTGTGAGCTAATGCCAGGAAACTTGGACAGGATCCTGATCAGAAGAGCAGGATGTTTAATCTTGAGCACTGTGTTTACAGAAGATTTGATGGTGTATGCCCTTGTTACCTACTCTAATTCTAATGAGACTTTTGTTTTGTTTTGTTTTTTAAGGTTTCCACCCTGGGACTGTCTTCTAGAGCAAACTATTACCAATGGAAGAAAAACTCGGTTTTCCAGCAGTCTGGGTAAGCTTATCTTCTGTATTATTAATGTTTGATTTGATCTTTAAAATGTATTCATGACCAAAGAACAATTTTGCAAGAAGTCTTTGATTTTTATATTAGTGCTATTCTATCTGATGAAAGCTCCATCTAACGATTGTATAAACAATGAAGATAAAGGTGACTTCAAAGCAGACCATGAGACTTTACTAGGGGGAATTATCAAACAAAAAATAGACCTTTGTTTTCCTAATGTTTTTGCTTCATTGCTGGGGATAGTATATACTGAAAACATGGATATCTAAACTAAATCTGTTACTTTTTGAGATCTTATAACAATATTTGAAGATAGTATTTCATGCTTGGGAAGGTATAACTTTGAATTGAGAGATGACTGTGACATAAATCTTGGTAAAGTTGTGTGGTAGTGACATAAGGCTGTAGTCATTGTGAATAATAACAATGCCTGATGAAGCCTTTGTAGGTCACCAATAATGTTTTACCTGGAAAATGACAGCTATGTCAGCAAGCTGAGGGGCATTATTTACCATCTGGCTGGGGGCATTGTCTCTGCCCACCAGTAACAGGCTGATAATAGTCCCACAATCTCAACTCAAGAAAATGGAGACAGGATAGTGTAGGCTCTGGAGGAAGGCTCGCTGTATGGGGTGCTACCAAACCTTGGAGGACATGAGTAAAGCCACAGGCAGCCTCTTCCCAGCCTAACACTAAGCAGGCTGGTTTGATGCATCCCTGTCTTTGGTCCAGCCAGGGGTAATCTCAGCTCGACCAGGTGAGACCAGAGATCTGAGGTTGCTTTTCCTGTAATGACTAGGGCCTGCTGGGACAAAGTTTTCCTTTGTGGTCTCATGCTATCCCCAGTTTTACAGCAGGCTTGCAATTGATTTTTCCTGTGCATCAGTAGGATGTGACAGCCTACTGTCTCCTGCTGCCTGGGCAGCTATGGGGAGGAACAAGGACAACTGTCCATGTAGCCCAGCCCTGTGTATGCATCTCCTGGGGCCAGGGCTGATCCTGTCCCTCAAGTGATAAAACACAGCCTGTCTGGAGAATTTCTGACATCAACATGGCATAAGCATTGCTTTTTCCTTTGAGGAGTCTTGGTCCTGGTCTGACCTGGAGTCAGAAAGGTCTGGCAAGAGCAGCCATCACTGGGAGAGGGTCAGGACCACAGCAAAGCCTGGGGGCATGACTATGACCTGCAGCACTGGATATGATGAGACACCCAAGGGGTGATATTTTCTGTGGTAATCAGTCTGAGGGCAAAAAGAAGATGGGAGCAAAGAGAAAGCAGACCCAGATTGTTGGCAAGGACATTTCCTCCATTCCAATCCTCTATGTAGGGAATCCTATACTATGCCTGTGTCCCATCTCCAACCCAGGCTGTGGGGCTGACAGGGACTGCCAGGACTCAGGAAGGTGAAGCAGACTGGCTTTCAAGGGTTACTTCGTACATGCAGATGCCTTTGGGGTCAGTGCTGTGTGGTGGGAGCTGTATGGTCACAGGAGCTTGGGGAGGAATATCCTATCCCTTACCCAAGGCAAAAGCTATTTCTCTGTCAACAGTCATGGTCAGTCACAAACAATGTGATTTTGACTGTGAAATGGGTAACTGAACTGGTGTGTTACTGTTTTCTGGGTGGCACGTACATCCTGGTCATAATCCTGCAGCAGTCAGGAGGCTAAACACCAAAAGAGGAAAATCCCGTGTTTATGGGCTCATGGGTGGCATGTGATGCTCCAGCACTGTGTTGACTCACATGAAAGAAGAGAATGAACAGCGCAATGCACATCTTCTGTTTGAGGACAACATTTGCAGGACACTGAGTGATGCCAAGGATGTGCAGAAATAATTTCTATGCATTTCCCATGTTACAAATTACTTCTGGTTTAAAAGCAGTTATAACTGTGCCTTCTTATTACTGAGGAGGTAATTCTAGTAAGGGCCAGTGAGGTGAAACTGTATCACTCTTGTGGGTGGGAAAAATTGCTGTTTGGGCCCTCACGAGAAGTGTTGGTGTGTATAGTTCTCTCCCAGCCACTAACTGGATGAGGTCAAAAGCTGGACCTATGGGTTTGAAACTTGGTTACAGAGATGGAAGAACAGAAGCTGAAGTGAGAAATACAGATGAACCCTGCTGAATATTCTTAATTTTCTATGTATGTCTGGGGATTTCCTGGTTTGGTTGAGAACTTTAGCATTTTGGATGGTGGTTATGAAAAGAACTATATCTATATGCAAGAAAAAAGACATTGTACAATGTTTCATTACTCTCTAATTGCATCTAAATTAGATAGGATTAAAAAAAAAAAGGCTGAGGAAGTAATTTCTTAGTAGTTTTCTCCAAAAGCCCCCATTAAAGCATTCCCTTGCATAAGGTATGTTGTAACACTGTTACCACGGATTGAGGACTTGGTTCCCTAATGTCTTCTTCCTTTTCGAGCTGATGTATCGAAGTCTAAGGTCTGGGAGAGGCAGCTTGAAGTTTTTGTTTCCTTGTGGCTGGAAAGATTGGAAATCAAATGCCAGCAGCTGGAAAAGAGCTCTAGGAATCTTTGAAATGAATATGCTCTGTGTTGAGTGTTGAAGACCTTCAGTTTATGAAGGGATTTACTGCCAGAAGTAGATGTCAAATAGAGCAGGAAATGTAGGAAGCGAAGCTCTTTTGCAATTCAAGTGCTTGCTGCAAAGCTTGTAGATCAAAGTTTCCTGCCCCGTTCCAGATGTGTCTATAGAAGTGATATTTCAAAACCCTGTGTTTTGTTTCAAATAGAACCAAATAATTTGTTTGGCAGGGGTAATGTGACTTTCACCTCTCTTGTACTGATCTTAGAGCACTGCATGGGCAGAGGATGAGTATACAAGAGCATAACTCTGTTTAAGAGAGATGTGCATGAAGTGAGTGTGTTAGTCACAGCTGTACCTACTGGCAGGCCTTCTGGCCTGCCATGGAAATACTGCTCTGATAGTGCTACAGTTAATAACACTAAGGAACAGGACAGTGTTCTACATGGGAAAGTGTGGATCAAGAGTTTGGTACCATGCCTCCATATTTATGTGAACAGCTAGTGAGATGCTCCCAAGAGGGATAGCTTTCTGCTAAAAATCAGAAATTCGAGGAAGCAACTTGATAATATTTTAATAGTCATCTGGTAATTTAACACTGGATTACAGCTGAAATACCATAGAAATGCTCAAGACACTTTATACTGTCTCAGATGGATTAACAGTGATTCCCTTATTGCATTTAATTCCTGAGAGATTAATAATGTCTGGGTCATTGTTTCCTAGGCTTATAAATTTAAAGACCAGAGAGGACCACATGAGTATCTATTCTTACTGCCTGATCAGTGCAGGTCAGAAATTCAGGATTTATCAGTAGTAGTCCTTTAATTTTTCTTTATTTAGCATATCTTTCTGAAAGAGATCAAGGTCTTGATTTAAAGGTTACCAATAGTAATCAATCTACCATGTCACTGTTACATTGTTTCAGTAAATAATGAGTCTTGCTTTTCAAGACAGTCTGTAGCTCTTTTGAGCTTCTAAGTGTTGTACCTCATTTTTTTTTCCTGCTAGACTGACAAGGAATCTGTTATCTGGATGCTGATTCTTCATTTAGTTATCCACTTAGCTAATCACTTTTGAGATTCACTTACTGTGAGCAGTGTTGGTGTAATATGGTGAATCTTTCAATTCAGGATTTTATGTATAGCATGGCTTTAAATCACTGCATAGTGTAAAATTAGGACTAGAAGTATGTCCTGACAGCACATACTATTATCAGATGATGATGTAGCTGCATGCAAATGATCAGATTTACATGACCAGCCCTATTTTCCATACAGCTGTGTTGATTGGTGTTAATTATGCTACTGTGTTTCAATGCCTTATTGATTGTGTCCCATGATAATCTTTCGTTGCTGTTGCTTACTACTGATGTCGGTCTAACTGTTCAATAGGTGCTTTGGTTATTCCACTTAACCCTTGTAAATAGTTCAGTGACTCTTCTAATAACCACAGGTGCACTGCAAGTTCCTGGTGTCTGGAAAGACTTAATATCAAAGCACTAAGTTATTGATTCATCTGCCCTCTACTCTTGAGCACAGGCTTTAAACTGAGGGGCCATTTAAAGCTCTCTCCAGTTACTGATGTCATGTAAGGTATGTCATTATCACTAGAAGATGTGAATATTGCATCTTGCGTCTTTGTGAATGCAGAGTAGAAGTAGTTGTCAAATAAATTTATTGTTTTCTGAATTGTTTGATAATTTTTGTCTGGAATGACCAGCTATTGAAGTCATTGCTTGGCATTCACTTATTCTTGTTCTATTTAGGAAGGAGCTCCTAGTGTCATAAACCCCACTATGGATTTTTACTTTTTTTTTCTTCCATTGTTTGCTTGCTTTTATGAAATGTTAATTTGTATTCATTGCTATCAGTGTCTTTCCCCCATCTGTTACGTACTGTGCCTTTGTTTTACAGGTTTCTCTGCTGCTGCTGTCACTCTCTCTAGCCAGGATTCTTCAACCATAAAAGCTTCCTTTCATGGTTGTAGCACAGTGATTTTCATTTTTATTTTCGGCATGTAATAAAGCATCCCTTAGCAGGTCCTTTTTATATTGTTGTATGGGACTGTTTGCCCCTGCTCAGTTTTGCTCATGATTGTTTTTAGGCTTTAGAAATGATCTTTCTACAATATTCAAACAAGTAAATTAGACACTGGTTAAGATTACACATTGTTTTCCAATTGCAGAAGAAATTAGAGCATTGCCCTTTGCCTGTAGTGAATCATAATTTTCTAGTTAAATGGTTTACCTTTATCCAGTAGGAGTCAAATATGACATCAGCTGGAGCTGATTTCACTACTCTCTTGTATTAAGCCATGACTAGAACTTACAGACTTTCCCAGAGTTACACTGGTAAAGTGATTCTTCCAGAAGAGATCCTGTACTTGAACAAAATTCAGTGTGACAATATTTTTCATAACCTCAAGGATATATGCTTGAGGAATGCCTCATTCTGTTCCCTTACCTTGTTTCAAGCAGACCTCAGCCTCTGTCTCAGCTTGTCATTTGCCAATATTCCAGATTTTTGCTTTTCTCTTTGAATATAGAATCGTAGAATCAGCCAGGTTGGAACACACCTTAAAGATCAGAGTCCAACCCTACTGTTGTTACTATGGCACTAAGCTAAGTGCCATGTCCAGTCTCATCTTGCAGACCTCCAGGGATGGCGAATCCACCACCTCCCTGGGCAGCCCATTCCAATGCCTAATTACTCTCTCTGTAAAATATATCTTCCTAATATCCAACCGAATCCTCCCCTGGCAGAGCTTGAGTCTGTGCTCTCTTGTCCCACTGCTAGTTGCCTGGAAGAAGAGACCAACCCCCACATGTGTTATCCATGGGTTTATCTTCCTACCCTGTTTCTCATGAAAGAAGTACAGTTCCTTTTAGTGATGACTTTTTTTACTGTGTGTTTGTCTGTTACCTTCTTAACCTTTAATAGAATCAAGCTTCCTTTTGAAAAAGGCAGTTCTAATATTTATTGAAATGGAGCTCAGCCATTGCCATTGTTAGCAAACTTTCAGGGGAACGAATCGTGTGCCCTTTTAAAAAAGAAGCTATTCAAATACCAACAGTATGGTAGAAGCACTGCTTTCTATTTCTAGCTCTGCAGTACATGAATCACAAGTATTTTGGCCATTTGTTTTGACATGGGGAGCCTCTTATTTGCTGGTTAGATCTCTGGGGTTGGCAGCTCCCAGTCTATATGGCCTTTTGCAAGCCAGTGGTTGCAGAGGTAAACTTTCAGTTGGAGTTCATACTGCAGTTGGCTTTGGGGGTGGTTCTGGACAGCAACTGAGGTAGAGGAAAAGGAAAAGGACAGCAACTCTGGTGAAAAGCTGATATGCTTTTTCTTCTTTCATGCTTTGTGAAAGTCTTAGAAGTAAAGCCAGAAGAAATGGCTGCCACTGAGATAAGCAGGTAAGTTTTTATTAGTCAAAATAGCATGCACCTTGAAGTTAATTTCTTGCTATTTGAAGCAAGTGACTTGTCAACATGTGGTCTTGCTCTGTTGCCAGAAATGACTCACACATCTAATCTTGGTGAGGGTTTGTAAGGAGCTGTATGGGGCAGAAGGTGGTTCACATGAGGTGATCACATCTAAATGCCTGAAAGAACCACATCTTCCAGTATTATATTGTGCTTAGCACGAAAGTATTTTGACAGTTAAGTATCATGAGTAGAGAGCCTGTAGAATTAATCACTGTATGCATGTAGGTGGGTTATGGAAGACTTACTCAGCACTGGTGAGGCTGCACCTCAAATCTGTGTTCAGTTTTGGGCCACTCACTACAAGAAAGACATTGAGGTGCTGGAGTGTGTCCAGAGAAGGGCAATGAAGCTGGTGAAATGGCTGGAGAACAAGTCTGGTGAGAAGCAGCTGAGGTAACTTGGGTTGTTTAGTCTGGAGAACAGGAGGCTCTGCTGGGGTCTTACCGCTCTCTGCAACTAACCAAAAGAAGGTTGTAATGAGGTGGGAGTTGTTGTCCCAGCTAACAAGTAGTAGGACAAGAGGTAATGGCCTCAAGTTGTACCAGGGGAGATTTAGATTGGATATCAGGAAAAGTTGCTTCCCAGACAGTTGTCAAACATTGGAACAGGCTGCCCAGGAAAGTGGTTGAGTCCCAATCCCTGGAGGTATTTAGAAGACATGTAGATGTCCTCTCTAGCAGGGGCAAAAGAACTGTAGCCTGTAAGTTGGCAGGGCTGATCAGGAGGGCTTAAACTATGTTCGAAGGGGGAAGGGCTGGAAACCAGACTTCCTAGAGATGAGCCTCAGCTTGGGAAGTCAGAGTTAGGAGCTAAATCATCAGCCCAGCTGAAGTGCATGTCCACTAATGCATGTAGTGTGGGTAACAAACACGAGGAGCTGGTGGCCATTGTGCGGCAGGAAAGCTATGATGTAGTCGCCATCACAGATGGGGTGCTGCTGTGGATGGTTACAAGCTCTTCAGAAAGATAGGCAGGGTAGGAGGGGTGAAGGGGTGGCTCTGTATGTCAGAGTCTCTCAGTGCTGTAGAGCTTGAGGTCAGTAACAAAATGCTTGTGTGCCTGTGGATCATAACTGGGGGGAAATGCCCAGAAGGCTGACATCTTGGTGGGAGTCT
>NW_008683696.1:0-1158 GCF_000695815.1 Acanthisitta chloris | reverse complement strand
TTTTTTTAAGGACTCAAAAATTCCAAGAATTTTTCCAGCAAATAAGTTTAATTCCAAGGCCAAAGCTCTAAGTGAATAAACATTTTTATATAATAAATCCAGAAAGGTAAAAAGGAAATTGGAATGTTATTCATTATTTTTTTTTTTTTGCTTTTTTTTCCTCTTTTTTTTTTTTTTTTTTTTTTTTTTTGGTTTTTTTTCCTTTTTTTTTTTTTTTTTTTTTGCTGCTTCCCATAAAAATTTCCCAGGATCAGGAACTTCTTTTCCAGCATTTTCCATCACTTCCTTTTCCCATTTGCCATAATTTTCCCAAATTTACATTTTTTTTCCTTATTTTTCCCATCATCCCCAACATTTTTTGCCTCTTATTTTTCCCATTTTTCCTCATTTTTTTCCTTATTTTTTCCCCATTTTTCCCTAAATTTTTGCCTCTTATTTTTTCCTCCTATTCTGATTTTTCCTTTTTTTCCTCATTTTTTTCCATTGTTCCAAAGAATTTTTCCTTTTTAGGTTTTTCTCAACTTTGGATTTTTCCCAATTTTTTCCTAATTTTCCCATTGTTTTCTCCAGTTTTCCCCATTTTTCCCTAAATTTTTGCCTCTTATTTTTCCCATTTTTCCTCATTTTTTTCCACTGTTCCAAAGAATTTTTCCTTTTTAGGTTTTTCTCAACTTTGGATTTTTCCCAATTTTTTCCTAATTTTCCCATTGTTTTCTCCAGTTTTCCCCATTTTTCCCTAAATTTTTGCCTCTTATTTTTCCCATTTTTCCTCATTTTTTTCCACTGTTCCAAAGAATTTTTCCTTTTTAGGTTTTTCTCAACTTTGGATTTTTCCCAATTTTTTCCTAATTTTCCCATTGTTTTCTCCAGTTTTCCCCATTTTTCCCTAAATTTTTGCCTCTTATTTTTCCCATTTTTCCTCATTTTTTTCCACTGTTCCAAAGAATTTTTCCTTTTTAGGTTTTTCTCAACTTTGGATTTTTCCCAATTTTTTCCTAATTTTCCCATTGTTTTCTCCAGTTTTCCCCATTTTTCCCATATTTTTCCTCATTTTCCCACAGTCCTCCCCATTTTTTCCGTATTTTTCCCCATTTTTCCTAATTTTCCCATAGTTTTCTCAATTTTCCCCATATTTTCCCTCATTTTCCCACAGTCCTC
>NW_008683695.1:0-211 GCF_000695815.1 Acanthisitta chloris | reverse complement strand
CTGGGCAGGCCATGCTGGGGTTACTGGGAGCACTGGGAGGGTCCACGCTGGGGGCACTGGTGGGAGGGGGGCTGTGCTGTGTGACTGGTGTCACTGGGAGTACTGGGAGGGGCTGTGCTTTGTTACTAGGAGCACTGGGCAGGCCGTACTGGTGTTACTGGTGTCACTGGGAGCACTGGGCATGCTGTGGTAATGGCTGGGGGGTGTGATG
>NW_008683694.1:817-1028 GCF_000695815.1 Acanthisitta chloris | reverse complement strand
ACACGGGGACAGGGGAACAGAGGTGTGACCTGGCACTGACCAGTGTTCCCCCAGTGTTCCTCCAGTCCCTCCAGTCTCCTCCCAGTGTCCCCCAGTGTGCTCACAGTGCCCCAGTAGTGCCCCCGAGCATCCTCCCAGTGTCCCCAGTGTCCCCAGTGCCCCAAGTGCCCCCCCGTGTGTTACCAGCGTGTTCCCAGTGTCCCCAGGGTCC
>NW_008683694.1:0-625 GCF_000695815.1 Acanthisitta chloris | reverse complement strand
CCCCACAGTGTGCCCCCACTGCCTCCCAGTGTCCCCCAGTGAGCCCCCAGTGTCCTCCCAGTGTCCCCACTTCCCAGTGAAGGGGTGTTTAGGGGACACAGGGATATGCTGGGAGGGATTGGGAGGGAACTGGGAGTGCATTCCAGTGTACTGGGAGGGACTGGAAGGGGATTTGGGGGGACTGGGGTATACTCCGAAGCACTGGGAGGGACTGGGAGAGACTGAGAGTGACTGGGGGGGCGGTTTGGGGACACTGGGAGAGACTGGGAGGCACCGGGAGTGGGGTAGAAAACACTGGGATGGACTGGGAGAGGCTGGGAGGGACTGGAGGGAGGTTTGAGGGCACTGGGAGGGGGTTTGGGGACACTGGTATATACTGGGGAGGGCTGGGAGGGGACTGGGAGTGGGGAGGACTGGGAGGGGACTGGGAGTGCCTTTCACTGCACTGCCAGGGACTGGAAGGGGATTGGAGGCACTGGGAGGGACTGGAAGGAGGTTTGGGGCCACTGGGGTATGCTGGGAAGAACTGGGAGGGGGGTTAAGGACACTGTAATGGACTGGGAGGGACTGGGAAGCAACGGGGGGACAGGGACACACCCCCAGTTCCCTCCCAGTCCCCCCCAGT
>NW_008683693.1:0-230 GCF_000695815.1 Acanthisitta chloris | reverse complement strand
CACCCAAAGCAGGTACCACCAGCACCTGTGCTCCAGCCAAAGGAGATCCCAAGCATGGAATTATCCCATTCCCTGGAATCACCACATTCCCTGACTCACCTGCCTGTTGAGGGGCTCCCAGTAAAAGACAAGGGAAGCAAAGGGATTGGAATCCTGGGGGGGAAAAAAGGGGGAGCTGTCAGCACATCTGCATCACTCTCAGCTTGGGGATCCCCCCATGAGCCCTCCCA
>NW_008683692.1:0-13746 GCF_000695815.1 Acanthisitta chloris | reverse complement strand
ATCCCATTGGACTCAGCCCATCTCTCTAGACTATCCAGGTCCCCCTGCAGAGCCCTCCTGCCTTCCAGCAGATCCACACTCCCCCCAACTTTATTATTATAGATACATTTGTCTGTATTTAATTGAGCACATTAACTGCTGTGCATCCAGTTCTGGGCAGGGAATGTCTGAGCTTTGTTAATAAGGAGCACTTTTCATATTTACTCTGCTACACCCAAAGGCAGGTTTGCATTTCAAAGGGATTCACTGTATCTATTCCCTCAACAAACAACCTGTTCTTCAACTGGAGACAGATTTCCTATAGGGAAGTGTTAATATTTAAAACTAACATCTTCTTATGTTGCCTACTGATTCAAACAGGGATCCAGCTCAGCTGGGCAAGTTCCTTCGCAACTCCCTGAGATGTCAGCACTGATGAGACAAGATTGGGACCTACCTCCTGGGAGCAAAGATAGGGCAAGTTTTATTAGCTCTTTATGAGGTTTAAATGGAACATATTGATCCTGTGATGTGAGGAGGATCTTGTTCTGCCTCCCAACCTAGCATAAAATTCAGGTTTCACAGTCTGAACCTGCTCAGGTCTAGCTGACAAGTTGGTGATCAGTCACAGGTTGGACTCAATGATCTCAGAAGCCTTTTCCACCCTCAGTGATTCTGTGTTGTAGGAGGTATGTTTGTTTATTCTCCCACTTGGACTTAGAGACCTTTTCCAGCCCAACAGCTACATCTGAAGCACATTGCTGAGTCTGAGCTCCAGCAGAACAAGCTAATTGCTTAGAGACTTCATGTGCACAGAGCTATTCATTGCAATTAGAGTATAATACACAAGAAGGTTGACAGATTGAACTTTCCTATCAGGCCTCCATCGACTCACATGGGCTGGGGTTGTAAACTTTACTTCCCATCACATGACTTCTCTGTGTATTCCTTGGTAATCAGCCTCGAAAGACACCAGTTATCACCTACACACCCTATTAGGTTGTTATAAATATTCAGCTTTGGTGGTGATTTGCTGAGTGTCCTGTACTCGATGTTCTCTTCCACCTGGGAGTAATTTCCCTTGAAAAGCATGGATGAAAATGCAAGCAGAGTTAATTTTATACAATTTCCCCTTTTCATTCTGAGTGTAGTTGCTCCTGGTTTCACTCTATTTGCGCATGTCAAGGATCAGTTGTCTCAGAGAAGGACTTGCTCTGCCTGAGTGACTACAACCTCTTCCCATGGGCATTTCTGTGACAGCCTCTCCATCCAGCCAGGAGTCTTTTGCCAGCCACTTCCATGCTCAAGGAGAGCATCAATCTCTTGGTGGAAAAACCTTAGGAAAATGAAAGCTGTTGTCCCTGTTAGCAACCCAGAAGCACTCCTTCCCTTTCACATAACGCTGTAATTTCCCCTGGAGAAGATGCTTCCCAGAAAACAGATATTTCTGTTCAAACCAGAATTATTTTTAGAAGAGACTTTTTAGAGTTTTAGTTTCTCTTTTAAGAGCAGTGATATGAGCATGGTCATGAAGGCTTGACAGTCTTCTGTCTCCTAAACAGAATTGATAGCAGTGATCTGTCTAATCAAAACTCCCCCAATACTTAGTGACAAAACCAGCTTCACTTACTGCAAAATAACAGCCCCAATTCCAGAACTACAGAACACAGAGTCAGTTAGGGTGGAAGGGACCACAGTGGTCATCTGGTCACACCTCCTTACTCAGGAAGGGCCAGCCCAGAGCTCATGGCTCAGGGTTGTGTCCCAAAGGTTCTTGAGGGTTCTTCAGTGAGGGATCCACGACCTCTCTGGGCAATCTGTTCAGTGCTCAGTGACTGCTCAGAAAAGTTCTTCCTTCTGTTCAGGTGGAACTTCCTGTGCATTGGTGTTTGCTGTTGCCTCTTGCTTTATTGGTTTCCACCACTGAGCAGAGTCTGATCATCCTCTTGGCACCTCCTGTTGTATTGGGAATTCTGTCCCCATATAGACACAGGGACACTCCACCCACACTTCATGACAGTGTGTGCACGTGTGTACATCTGGTGTACCCTAAACATCTCCTTTCTTCACATGAAGCAGCTGCAGGAGCTCCATGTGCCTCTGGCTCTGAGGATCCAGAACTGGACACAGCACTCCAGATGTGCCTCCCCAGGGCTGAGCAGGGGGTCAGGATAACCTCCCTGACCTGTTGGCAATGCTCTTCCAATGCATCCCAGGATTCCATCGACCTTCTCAGCCACAAGGACACACTGTGACTCATGGACAGCCTGTTGTCCACCATGACCCCCAGGTCTTTCCCATAGAGCTGCTCTCCAGCAGCTTAGTGCCCAACCTGTCCTGGTGCTACATTCCTCAAGATTTTTACAACACTTCATAGTGTGACTTCAAAACAGGAAGACGAGGAAAATATAAATGTATTTTTGCACTGCTTAACTTTGCTCCTGATGGTGCTATGGACACAGAATGCTCTCTGCACACATCTTGGGCTTACACACTATTTCCTTGCTCAAAGGCCTCCGAAGATTAGTGAGTGTGTCAAGATGTGTTTACACAAAAGCAGCCCTCAGGACCAAAACGTGACATTTGCAAGGCTGGAAATTCTACAGTAAAAATAACTTAAACATACGAGTGTGTCACTTTGTTCTTAGTGTAAGCTGAAAAGTATCAGCATTATATTAAGAGTTTCAAATGTTTTCCATGCCCTTTTGTTTTACAGGAAAACTGCTCCTAAACATTTAGTAATTTTCAAAAGCTTCTCTGCAAAATTTCCCACTTTGTGCCCTTCCATTTGCCAGGCACCATCCCTGTCTTCCTTGGGTTGTTGCTGTAGCTGGAGGAGCCAACCCATCTGCCTTTCATTTGCATGAGCAAGGCTGTGCAGAGGTAATCAGACAGACCAACCTGCCTGGGAATGGGCAGAGAGCAGCAGGAAAATGTGAGCATTCCCACCTCTGATCTCACACTCACTCTCAGAGCTCACTGAGCAGGGCCAAGTTCCTCCTGCTACAGGAGTTAGGATGTCTGGGTGCCTTGCACCACTGAGCTCATCGTTCAGATGTTACCTGTGACCAAACCGTAAGGGAAATCAGCACTGAGGCATATTTAAGGGGGGAAAAAAAGACAATTCCCCCCCCCTTTTTTTTAAATTGTATTATTGCTATTTTGGAATTGTATAACAAACTAATTCGTTTTCTATTACAGAACCATAGAACCATCAGGGTTGGAAGAGAATTCTAAGATCATCAAGTCCAACCATTAACCTGTCACTGCTGGAACCACTAAACCCTAACCCACATCCTCCAGTGGCAGATCCAGATGGCTCCTAAACACCTCCAGGGATGGTGACTCCACCACCTATTGATTGGATTTTCAATGCAAGACCACAATTTTAGCATCCAAAGCTGGATGTCTCTAACATTAAGTCCTTAATACCAGGTGTTTGGAAGTATTTAAGCCTTGAAGGAAAGGAAAAGCTTCAGGTGCTTTTGAAAAGACAAGCAGAGCTCTTTGCCCCAAAGTTTCTAGATCAGGAGATAGAAACGTCAGTGAGGTTTGCCTGTCTCGTGCATCACTTGGGGAGAATTTATGCTACTTTAGACAGGTATTGGGCCATGATTAGGTGTATTGCACTTAAAAAAATAGAGAGAAATGCATAGGGAGAGATGAGTCCATAGGGATTTACCCTACAGGCAGACTGGGATGTGAGTTAGCTGCCTAATGGGATTTTCAAAAGTACCTTAATAGATTAAGCATCCAGTTGCCCTGAGATTTAGGCATCTCATTTTCTTTTCATTAGATTTTCCTTTGAAAATGCAGTGCCTGGCTGCCAGCTGCATTTCCAGGGATACAAAGGTCTCTGAAAATCGGACTCGTAGCAATTTGCCAGGCAGCACGTGGTATGCCAGCTCTGTGCACAGCTCCCCCTCAGCCAGTAATGACAGTTCAGTGCTTGAGGATGCCTGGCTGACACGGCCAAAAATACCTGCAGGTAAAGATATCCATGTCCTACACTCCCTTTTATTTCCCATGAAAATTTTTACCATGCATAAAGAGGAACAGACAGAGCTAGGGTAAAGGATACTGTATTTAACTTGGCCTCTGCCTGGACCTTGGTATTTGCTTATGATTTGCAAGGTTCCTGCTTTCATCTAGGCAGAAAACAGTTGCTAAGCAGCAGCATTGCTTTATAAAAAGCAGAGCCAGGGCCTGATCTTGCCCTGACTTGTGCATGTGATTAGTCACAGGGTTATCCCCATGGAAGGCAACTTAGATATACCTCCCACCTATGCACTGATCTATGTCTCTGCATCCCTCACATACTCACACAGATAGATTTCATATAGTTATCATACAACTATAACATGATATGATATCTGTATCTGATGTAATTAGTGATGTGATCTAAACTGCTGTAAAGCCACTGCTGCCACATAGTACCTAAAACCTAGAGTCATAAACTCATTAAGGTTGGAAAAGCCCTCTAAGATCATTGAGTCCAACCATGAAACCAGCACTGCCAAGGCAATAAACCACATCCTCGAGCACCACATCCACATATTTTTGAACACTTCAGGGATGGTGATTCCACCACTTCCCTGAGCAGCCTGTGCCAGTGCCTGAGCACCCTCTCTGTGAAGAAATTTATCCTAAACCAGTGTGCTGTTAATCTTTAGAGTGGTTTACACATGCTACCTGACTCCCAGTACTGCCCTTGAGAGACAGGTCAGTGCCTGGGTGCTGCTGCCACACCTGGGAAGTCATCAAAGCACTGCAGTGGCTTCTTCAAACCCATAACAGGGAACTGGATTGAGGAGAAGTGTCATAAATTCCTCACTTCATGAGCCTGATGTGCATAGGCTGAGTGCAACCCATAAAACTCCCTGACAAAACTCCCTGGCCATGGCACAGGTGGCACAGGTGACTGGGGCTGATTCACGTGGCTTCTCCACATCTTGTTTCCTTTGTGTGCATTATGCAGAGGTCTGGCTTGGCTTGGCAGGCAGCTGGGAGATGCTGTGACCACACACAGGATGACACAGACCTCCTCATCTTGGGATCATGGCAGGGACCCAGAAGAGGAATGAGATGATATTGCTTCAGCAGAGCACGGAGAGTTCCCTTTGGAGGCACATCCAGGCCAGGTTAGCACAAATGTCGGAGCAAAACAAAACAAAACAAAGTTCCAAAGCAAGAACATGGAGACCAGGTTGTTCCAGCTCTGAAACACCACAGAAAGAGGCCAAGGAAAAGCTGGTCTTAATCATCAATGGTTGTTTTGCTAATCCAGATGGGATTGCACAAGACACTTCAATGAGAATTTCAGTCTCACCCTGTACCTGTGTTTATTACTTTTTCAGCACGCTCACTTTTGTAGGCTTCAATACTAAATCAGCTATAAATGAACACATTTGCAAGAAAGTGGAAGTGTAGCCTGAACTTGCCAGTTTTTCCCACTGCTGCTAACATTCATTTGTTTCACTGCTGCTTAAAGAAGACAATTACAGTACTTCCAACCTGAATTTTGGATGTAAGGAACCAGATGCACATCTCCCATTTTCTGGAGCATCACGTCAACATCAGAGTTTCACACTGCTTTGCAGCACAACCTTCCCAGCAGATGAAAACTTCATGTTTTGCCCAAATCTCCAGTTCTTGGGAAAACTTACTGCTGTTTCTCTTCCGTGTTGAAAAGCAAAACTGATTTGAAGAGTATTTCTAAAAAGCCAGTGGGAAGTTAAAAAGAGGAGTCATATGCATGACTCATGGTCCTGGAAACAGCTGTGCTGCTTTTGGTGACAGAGGGCTGGTTTGGGCCTTATGTAACTCCAGGAAAATCAATATGCAGCAAATCCACTGGGCCAGAAAGGAATCTGACCCCAAATTTTACAAATCATACAAGCTGTCTCATCTTGTATCTCTAAATGGGGGTTCTTCATCTCTCCAAATATCTTCCTTGCTACGTGGTACAGCTACACCATTCCCCTGGAATTCAGGCCCCAGACAGCTCTGCAGGCACTCGCCAAACTGCTCATTTCCACACTTCCCAAGTACTCAGGAGCAGGAAGGCTAGTTGTCTCTTTCAGGCAGGAATTCCATCTGATACCAAAAATGCTGGACCATGAAAGAGTCACCCCTGCAGTATGTTATTTTTGTGCCTGGCTGTAGGTTGTATCCCAACACCCCCAACTGTTCTATCCTGTGTTTATGACACTGTAATCTGTTCACAGACTACTGGTACTGTACTGCTCAAAGCTAGAGCAAATCCAAACGTCTGAGACAGGGATTTGGAAACTCTCAGGCCAATGGTCTATCTCACAGACAACTGACACCAGACAATGCTGTTTGGGGAAAGCCCGTGAGCCACTTTCTGTAGTCAGTCCTAGTGCCCAGTACCTGCACCTGAATTAGGGTTGTTAGAGGATATATACAACTTTCCAGTCCCAACATTTAATTTTTCAGGGAAGTAGCCAGGAAGCAAAGGAAGATACTACAGCAATACCTTCAGCCAGGTAGTTATCTTGGCCATCAGCCTTCACTGATGTCTTAGAAAACCTCAAGTTTTTTATTTATCCAAATGATAATATATCTTTCTGGATCATTCCTCCTTTAAGTCATGCTGGGTTATTCATATTCATTCAGGAATGTTTATGTAAAACACACATGAGTCACGTTGTTCTTTGCATCACAACAGAACAATAGCTGTAGGGTGACAGTGTTGATACAGGACCACGGTGATCCGAATTAACTCACTATTTTGCTACATTCTTCCTTTGCTGCTCTGACCAATGATTTAGCCTTTTGAGCCTCAATTTCTTAAGCTGCAGAATGAGATCTATAAATCTCTGAGCTGCTGTGAGATGACAAGCATTAATCCTGGTGGTGGGATCAGAGATTACAGTGGGGAAAACTTCAGAAGAAGTAAGGATAGTAGAATTGCAAATAACAGCAGGGCATAATCCTGCTTCACTCCTAAAGAGGGAATGTCTACCAAACCAAGAGGGATCCAGGTTTCACTCACAGATTTTGAGCCTGACTTTATAAATGGAGGGATCCAGGTTTCACTCACAGATTTTAAGCCTGACTTCATAAATGACTATGCCACTTCCCCTTTCCTATCAAAGCCATTTCAGATCTCATGCATTTATCAGGGAAAGGAAAAGATAAGGCAGCCCATAAAAGCACTGCAGGGTAAAGCCACTGAGGATTGTTCTCTGTGATGAAGAGTCAGTAATTTATCACCTTGGGGTTTGCCAAGTGGCATAAAAGCAGGCAAGGACAATTACTGAAGAAAGGACACTCAGAAGACAGATCATGAATTAACAAGAGGCAAAAATTAAGAGACAAAGATTTGGGGAAAAGCAAGGCAAGAGTCTCAGTTTCTTGTCAGAACGTCAGGCCTCAGCAGTATGAAGTGAACTAAGTTAAAATGAGCACCTGCTTTGTTTGCCCTAGAACCTACTAGAACTCACAAAACCTATTTCACACTGTTTTTGGAGTGGCTATGTGATTTTTTGTGTCTGTGCATATTACCTGGACACAGCTTGTAGAAAACCACTAATGCCTTTTCCCTTCTCCTTAAACACATATCCTTCCTAAGGCTGGAGACTTGCACAGGAATTAAGAATGTAAAAAAGCAGTTACCTGAGCAATTTGGTTCAAATCAACTCACAGGGCTGATGGGGTGAGTGAAGCCAATGTTGCTGAGGTCACACAGTCACCCACAGGGCTGAGCTCAGAGGTAAGCTCTGGGTGGGAAGTTGCTGCTGACTGGTAGGGCTGGCAGCAGAGCTTTGAAGCTGGAACAAAACACACATGGCTATCACACACCAGCAATTATCTTGGCACCACAAACATTTACATGTCAGCGTGTTACAAACTCTCCATCTGACGTATGATAACAAAACAACCTAGTCCTTAACTCCAGGGCCAAAACACAGCATTTCATCTTCATAAAAACCAAGCTGCTTGTTTACCTTCCCCTCCTGAACATCCTGGTGTGTTAATGTACAACACGGACAAATGGCACTGTGAAATACACGTGGATGTAAGTGTCCCTAAGGAAATAAGCTGAGCATTTCACCACAGGGTTTGGCCAGCTAACAGCACTATGAACACCCTCCTGAAACACAGGCAGCCTGTGGCAGTTTTCACTCTCTGGGCTAATCACGTATCATGTATCAGAAGGTTATTTTTTCAGACACTCTTAAGCTGCAGCACGTTACAGAGCGAGGATGCAGTTACAATGTGTTTCTGTGTTCTCTGGAGTAAATTATGTGGTTTCAAGATAAATTCATTGCTCCTAACCAAGACACAGTACAGTTCATCTTTGGAGTGTTCCTGTCACGTAAGAAAAGCAGCCCCTGAGGATGGGTTCCCACTAACCTCCTGCTTCCTGAAGGACAGAAAGGGTTTTCTACATTGTTCTTCTTTCTGTCTTCTAAATTAAGTTAGTCATACCATTATTGTGGCTAAAACACATAAGCAGAGTTAAAATCACTTTTTAAGTCCACTCTGCTGCTTGTGCAGGGATTACACATGCACAGCCCAACTTGTAAATGAGTTTTGTTCTCACAGCTTTAGGTGTTAATATTAACCAAAAAAAAACACACTTGAAGGACAATGTTTTTTCTGCAAAAGCTGAAAGAAGAGTCTTGCTTGGAAAAACAGCCCCAATAGAGGAGCTGTGGAGCTGGGAGTGTAAATCTTTGGTCGTGGCCTGGAATATTTCCTGAGCTGAGGACAGATCAGGGTGTTGAATTCTCTGTGACGTTCCCAGAGAAGCAGATAAAGCACTGTCTGCTTGTTCCTGCACTCAGAGCTGCTCTGTTGTTTTAACAGCTAACCTGTCCTGGGGGCGGAGAGGATTCCTCTCAGTGTACAGGGGTGGCTGTCTCTGGGTGAGAGCAGAGTGCACCCCGAGCTGCTGGATGGTGCTGTGCCTGCTGCTGACACTGTTCTAATTACAGCCATCACTTAATGACCAGATTAGGGATTCGGAGGCTGCAGAACACACCACTGGGGAGGAGAAGCCTTTTCCAGCTGCAGTAGCCTAACAGAAGTCCCCAGTGCCTGTACACAAGAGAGACTTACACATCCCTTTCCTTCTCCAGCATGACCCTGCACCAACACAGCTCCTCTCTGGGAGAGAGGCAGCCAGGTGCCTGTTTATTTGTCTGCCAGAGATTTCCCAGTGTTAGCACTCTTAATATTTGCAGAAACATTCGCCGTTGGAAATTTCTAGCTCATTTAGACTCATTTTCTAACTCAACTGTCTAGGTTGGATGTGAGAATAAAGTTTTTTGCTGTTGTGCTGGTGAGACCCTGTCCCAGGTTGCCCAGGGAGGCTGTGGCTGCCCCAACCCTGGCAGTGTTCACAGCCAGGTTGGATGAGCCTTGAGCAACCTGCTCTGCTGGGAGGTGTCCCTGCCCAGGGCAGGGCTTGGGGCTGGGTGAGCTCTAAGCTCCATTCCAACCCCTAAATTCTATCATTCTATGATTCTATGATTTTTCTTTACATTTTCATTAGGCCCACGTGTGAAAGTAATGATGTAGCTTCAGAGGGAGGAAAATAAAACGAAGCAAAAGCTAATTGGGAGCTACCAGGCTACAGTTACAGCCAGCAAACCTACTGAGTGCCTGCAACCCCAAGGACACGTAGTACAAAGCCCTCCCCTGCATGCACAGTCAGAAGCTGGCAGAAAGCTGAGGGGTCACGAAGACAAACACTTCAAGTGCAAAGTGTTTTATTGTAGCCCTCTGAACACAATGTTTCATCCAAAGAAACCATTGTCCTTATGGAACACAAGGGAGACATAGGGGTGTGGGGGAGGACGCAGCTTTTTGACAAGGGACAAGTAGAGTATGTTTGTGAATATCACCACCCAGCAAACATAAACTAATAGAGCTGGACAGCAGGGGAGGACTGGTTTAATCTTAACTAACTGCACTCCAGGTCCTAATATACCAATGACCAAATGTCAGGTTCCACAGGAGAGCCATAAACTAAGGACTTTTAAAGGCTGATTCCCAACCAGACGCTCTTAAGCATGCACAGTCCAAAGGATCAGACTTTGGGCCAGTCTCCTTAAAATCACAGAGACACACACTGGTTTGGATTGGAAGGTCCTTAAAGCCCATCTCATTCTATCCCTGCCCTGGGCAGGGACACCTCCCCCCAGCCCAGGCTGCTCCAAGCCCATCCAGCCTGGCCTGGAACACTCCCAGGGATGGAGCAGCCACAAATGTGCCACCACATCTCTTGGGAATCAGATCTGAATATCAGTTTTTGCTCTGTTTGCTGTGAGAATGGTGACAGGACAAGCTCTGCTTTGTGAACACACCCGTTCTTCCAAATCAGTGTTAGTGTCCCAGGGCAAAGGAAAACGACTTATAAAATAAATAAAGGGATGATTTCAGTGGATCTGTGACAGGTGCCTGGGGACAATGTCTTCAAAGAGTTCTAAATGCTGCAGTTTTCCAAAAAATGTAGCTATTTTCTCTACACAAGATATACTTGCAGCTGGAAGCTCACATATGCTTCATCCTCAAATCTGTGTCTGCGGTGGCAGGATTGATCCTTCAAGGACAGGTAGTAAGAAGAAAAGGTTTTTTAAGACATTAACTAGCAGCTCTGTCAGAATCCTCTGTACACTTCCTATGGACTTAATCCAATGGAATTAATTAAAGAGACTTCTGTTTGCTTAATGGAAATGACACAAGGCATAATTTATAGCCTTGGTGTGGCAGACAGTCTCTGGTTTCTGTCCAGCACAAAACTGTTTCAAATCAAGGAAGGTGACTGTAGTGGAAGAATAGTGTCACCTGAAATTTGTCTCCTGAAATATCAGGCAGAGGTTTTCCCTGTTCTGGTGGTGAGACACTGTCCCAGGGTGCCCAGGGAGGCTGTGGCTGCCCCAACCCTGGCAGTGTTCACAGCCAGGTTGGATGAGCCTTGAGCAACCTGCTCTGGTGGGAGGTGTCCCTGCCCAGGGCAGGGCTTGGGGCTGGGTGAGCTCTAAGCTCCATTCCAACCCCTAAACATTCTTAGCATTCTAATTGAAGAAGGGAAGTTGTTTACATCATTCAAGAAAGATTAAGAGAGAATTGATAGAGAACTTGCCTTTAAAACTGAAGGCCACAGCTATCAAACCTGGGTCTTCTAATACTCTTTCCTAGTGCTTAGAAATTTCCTACAGCATTTGCTCATAAGTAAATAATTTATTCAGGTCTATCATTGCTTTGCCACAGGGAAAGGAAAGGAGATGATCTGCCCAGCTCAGAGCAGCTCACACCAGCCAGGCAGATGGCAAACGACGTGCCAGAATTTACAGGAAGAAGTCCAATGTAGATCATTAATCCCAACACAGCCCAAATACCATTAAAATGTCACTGCTAAGGGCCCTGAGAGCCAAGGCACTGTCCAAACGTGTTTGACACAAGGACTTCTGCAACCAGAATGGATTACAGAAAACCTTCCAAAATGCAGCAAGGAAAAGTGATGGAAAGAGTAGATTGGTGTGATGATTACAGAGAACATGAGTAACCTTCAATTGCAATACCTACTGATATTTTAAATACTATTAAACATAGGCATAATAAGTGATGAGTCACTAAATTGCATTTGGCTCCACAAACCCTTTTGTTTGTTCATTCAAAGGAGTTTCTGCTCAAAGGGAAAACAGGGAGCAGATCCCTGGCTTGGGTGCTGTAGTGCATTGGGCTATGCTGACCTGTGATCCTGCATTAGAGCAATATGTCTGCACGTGGAAAAAAGGTTATTTTTCCTACACCTCCTCCATTTTCAGTGCAGCAATCCCAGTCAGGTATTTTGCTCTCACCGATACAGTATTTTCCCCTCTTGGGTGATCTCAATGACTAAGTTTTGGTGGGAGCAGAGTTTGATGTTCTGACATTAAGCCCCAGCAGAGTTAACAAATTCAGCCTTTCCTTTAGATGTGAGATCTTTAGGTGAGACTTGCCTTGTAATGAGACAGAGATCAGCAGAAGAGCCATGTCAGGGACACCTACAAACACCTGACTTAGGGGGAACACATCTCCTGGAGGAAAAGCAAGAAGGCTTGTATCTTTCTTGGTAGGGGAAAACAGGTATGCAGAACATCCAGAGCTTCCCCAAGCACAGCTGTATTCATTCTCTAAAAAATTCAGTGTTGTTAGATAAGTGTTCTGCTAAACAAGTGTTCTTGACATTGTAAAGACACTGTTACAGGAAGGACAGTTCTCAAACCAGGTGACCCAAGACCCCCAGAAGCATCACTGCTCTGGTGGCTGCAATCCCTCTGGTTCAGCTCCCAGTAACTCTGTCACCTGGTACCAACTCAATCCCACTGGCCCCTTCATGTTCTTCTCCAGAAATCCATTACAATTCAGCACAAGTTTCGATGGGAAGGATTGCAAAGTCCCTAGCAAGTGGAGGTTCAAGTGTCTGCACAACACAGGAAACATCACAGTCACATCTCATCCAGCACAATGATGTAAAACGACTTCAGGTTGATTACAAAGCAAGAAGCAGAGAAAAAAAGTGGGTTTTTTTCAGTGGGAGTGAGTTTGGGTGATCAGAACTGGTCCAAAGGAGACTCTGCCTGAGCTCATGGCCTAGCCATGCTCCCCAAATCCCCAGCGTGTTCCCCTGCCCACATGAAGAGAGCTGGAAACACTCCTGTGCTAACTGTGCTGTGGGGAAGATGCTGCTCTGGCTCACAATGAAAACTGATGGTGATTCACAAAGACATCTCCTTCCTAAGAAAACTGGAACAGCAGCTTGCGTAACCCCGAGATTTACCTCATCCCAGCATCGTTTGCTCATCCCAGCACCGTTTGCTCATCGTTCCTGCCTCCTGTCTTCACCTCGCTCTCCCTCCCGGCTCTGCCTCCAGAAAGCAGCAGGGGGTGGGAAGGCAGCACTGCAGCGTGGCTGGTTTCTGAGCTGGAAGGAGGGAGTGGGGATGTTTCGGAGGGAGGTGGGAAGTCCAGGCAGTGCTGTTTGCTGCAGGCAGAGCCAGACACTGCAGAGGGCCGAGCTGCAGGCTGGGCACTGTGCTGTTGTGTGTGCCTCCAGAGGAGCATGCAGGTGCTGGATGCTCTGCCTGCTGCTGGTGAGACAAACCTGCTGCTTTCAGCGTTTTGGAGCACTTGACACCTCAGAATCTCCTAACTTGGGCGCTTCAAAACAGGCTCCTGCATGGAAGAATGTGAGAGAAATAAACGTCACCACATGTGATGATACATCACACACATTGGGCAGCTGAAGCTGTATGGAACACAATCTACAGGTTTCCCCCTCCCAATCCAGGGCAGCACACAGGATGATAGCACAGGGAAACATGTCACTGCCTTCCAGGTGACCTTGGTGCTCCATCAGGAAGCAAAAGCAGAGGCTTAGCCCGTGGGGTGTTGGTGGTGCTCTTGAGGCAGCTCTCAGCCCAGCCAGGGCTCAGGAACACACAGCAGGGCTTAACACTGCTGTCCCTGGGCAGATGGGACGTACTGTGCAGTGTGTGTGTTTCTCATCCAGCTGGGAAAAGCCATTCCCAGAGGGATTCCACAGTGCTGAGGGGGGTAGGATGGAGCCAGCCTGGCCCCATGCACACAGGGCAGGCTGCCAGGGACAGGACCCGGTGTTAAACCCCATGTTTGAGTTTAATGGGGGGCAGTCGTGGCTGAGGGGGTCGAGGCTGAGGGGAAGTCATGGCTAAGGGGGAGCTGTGGCTAAGGGGGAGTTATGGCTGAGAGGGAGTCGTGGCCAAGTGG
>NW_008683691.1:5676-10529 GCF_000695815.1 Acanthisitta chloris | reverse complement strand
CAGAAGGTAGGCAGCAGCGGGGCCACCCACATCCGCCCCAGGAAGAGGGATTGTCCCCAACCCAGGGGGTGGGTCACAGTCTCCACAGCAGTGCGAGAAGGGCTGCAGCACATAGCATTGCAAAGCCCAGCCTAAACAGACTCGGTGCCGTGCATGCCTGAGCTGTTGCTTGGGGACCTGGTGGCATCCTGTTCCCGGTGCTCAGGCTCAGCCTGGGCAGTGAAAGTGGCTGCTGATTGAGGGCCTTGCATGCCGGGGCTTGGCTGGGGAGAGGAGGCACTGGGTCTTTGCCCTGACTGGGACATTGGGCTGCACATCCAGTTCCCTGCAGGTACACACTGCCCAGCTGCAGGCAGTGGGGAACAGCCCCAGTGCTGCTGCCAAGCCGAAGCACCTACATTGTGCAGCCTCTCCCCAAGGGTATAGCATGAGCTGGAGGCAGGGTCTGCAGCTGCCTGGTGACCTCCAAGCCTTGCTACTGCCAGCATTTGTCTGCAACTCCTGAAACCTCACAGAGCTGACTCATGGTGGGGGGCATCCCTGAGCTGGCTCTGAAACACCCCATGATTTGCAGGAGGAGTATAAGCCAGGGAAGGCACTGGCAGAAGAGGAGCTGAAGAATGCTATTAGCATCCACCATTCACTTGCCACACGGGCGTCTGACTACAGCAAACGACCCAATGTCTTCTACCTCAGGACAGCTGACTGGAGGGTCTTCCTTTTCCAAGCACAGTGAGTGCCCGAGGATCACTGGCTGGGCCCCATGCTAGCGTGCAGGGGCTCATCTGATGGGCGTAGACTGGGACGGGTCTTAGGGCCACATTGCTCTCTCCTGTCATGACCCTTTCTGGAAGAAAAGGGACCCAGTGTCAGTGCTGGGCTTTGCCCAGCTCCTCTTCCTACCCTGCTGGGCTCAGGATTGCTGGGGGCAGAGCCCCAGGTGCCATGGCTGGCCAGGGCCAGGCCTGGGCTACCTGATTCTTGACTGCAGGGCAGATGCCTCTGCCTTTGACACAGATAGTGCCACTTAAAGCAGATCTATGGTTTGGTCTTTTTCCCCAGGAACCCCGAACAGATGCAGTCGTGGATCACGCGCATCAACGTGGTGGCAGCCATGTTCTCTGCACCCCCCTTCCCTGCAGCCATCGGCTCCCAGAAGAAGTTCAGCCGCCCACTGCTGCCCAGCTCCTGCACCAGGCTGTCCCAGGTGGGCCATGCTGGTGAGGGAACTGTGAGCATGGGACAAACCTCCTGGCACTTTCCCCTGCAAAGGGACCCCTATGTGGTGCCATGCTCCCAGCTGCCTCCCAGCGAGGTGCAGGGCCAAGGGAGACAAAGAGCAAAGGGGTACTGAGGTTGGGGGCAGGTCTTGCTCCTGGCAGTGGAGACGGGAGTCAGGTGATGGTCAGATCATGAAGGAGAACATGGTCCCACACCATGACTTGCAGGGTCCTGCCAGGGACTTTGAAAGGCAACCGGCTGGGGGATTAGCTGGCACTTGTGCATGCCAGGGCAGTTATTCATAGAGCAGAAAGGATTAAAAAAAAACACCAGCCTAGTTTCAGAGGGATTAAATTCTTCTGCTTTAAGACTGCAGCCAGTCCCTCCATGAGGTGAGAGCAGATTGTCCTCAAGGGCTTGTGATTTTGCCTGCCATTGAAAAAAAGTAAAAATCAAACCCAGAAGCAGCAGCTGAGATCCTGGCTGGACCTAGAATGGGAAAAACCTGTTCTGCCCCTGGCCAACTCACACTACCAGGGGGACAGAGCAGGACACTGACAGGTGTCACCCTTCCCCAGGAGGAGCAGGTGAAGAACCATGAGACCAAGTTCAAGACAATGTCAGCAGAGCTGCTGGAGCATCGCAACTCACTGCCTGAGAAGAAGGTGAAGGGCAAGGAGTACGAGGAGCTAAAGCAGAAGGAAGAGTACCTGGAGTTTGAGGTGAGCTGGGAGATGTCCCACTCTGCCCCTGCCTGTTTGGCCATCCTGAGTGATGCAACCAACCCATCCCTGTCAGCTAATTGCACTGTGCCACCGCCATGGTCTAGGACCATGAGCATTCCCCCACCCTGGGATGCTAGCTGGGGTGGAGGGACCACAAGCATCCCCTTACACAGGGATGCTGGCCACGCGGTAGTACCCAGCTTGCCAACCTCTCTCTCTGCTGCACTGTGCCCCCCAGAAATCCCGCTATGGCACCTACGCCATGCTGCTGCGGGCCAAGCTGAAGGCTGGCTCCGAGGACCTGGCAGCATTTGAGTCCACCCTCTTTGACACAGCGGGTGGGGAGGATGATGGCCTGAAAAAATCCCACTCCAGCCCCTCGCTCAACGCAGAGCCCTCCAGCATGGCCACCAAGGTGAAGCGCAACATCTCAGAGCGCACTGGCCGCCAGCCCTCTGGCCATGCCCAGAAGTCGTAAGTGAGGGGCATCAGCCACCTGTGCTGCGGCTCCATTCCTGTCCCCCCCGGCACTGGGGTGGAGGCCATGTGCCCGCCGAGACCCTGCATGTGTCCATCTGGCTGGGGCACGAGCTGGAGGGGGTGACAGCCCTCCTGCAGCCACCAGCACTAGCCATGCAGAGCCACGGCCCCTCCACCGGAGACAGTGGCAGAGCAGGACAGTCCCTGGTCCCTGCCTGCGGGAGCTGCCCACACCATCGGCCCCACCAGACTCATTCCTGACCCTCCTCAGCCTGCACTTGGCTGCAGGACCTACTCTTGCTGCCCCGGGGAGGGGGAACAACTGAAACCCACCTGCTGGGCTCAATTCTTCAGTGGTTAAAAAAAGACAGAAAGGCAGCAAAACAAAGCCAGCGGCTGCTTCTTGTCCAGCTCGATCGTGCCATGGGGGTGGATGGGAGTGGCCCAGCCCTAGCCTGTCCCCTCTCCTGGGGCTGGTGGCCAGGGAAGCCAGGGCAATGGCACCTGGTTCCCTCCTTGCCACCCCAGTCACCTCTGCACCCTCCCCGCTTTCTTACAACTTTTGAACAGTTTTTGTGATACAGTTTTGCACTTTTTAGTACCAGATTGAGCTGACCACCAAGGAGGTTTTTTCGGGGCTACTTTTGATGCTTTTTGGGAACTGTTTAAAAAAAAAAACCACAAACCCAGCCATGTCCTGTAGGCACTGCACTCTGGGGGAAAGAGGTTTTTACAAGCACTCAGGCGGAGATTCAGCTCCTCCCCTGCAGCAAGCTGAGCATGGGCTCCTGTGTGTGGTGCTGCTGCCTGCTCCTCAGCTCCACTTTGGCACCAGCAACCCTGTGGGGACACAGCCCTGTGGCTGCCGGCACCAAGGAGGCAGCCTTGGGATGGCAGCACCCACTGCTGCACTTGTGGCTGCATGGCAGGCTCATGTGCTGGTGCTTCATGACCCTCCTGCCCCCTCCACCCTGACAGCCTGGACCAGCCCTGTTTGCACCGCCTGGGTGTGAGCATCATACCTGGGGCATGTTGGGCAGCAGCACGTAAGTACTTCCAGTCCCACTGCCCTATGGGTCTGGCACAGGCTGGAGCCAGCTTTCCTTCCCACACCTCGTCTCCAGTGCATGGCTGGGGCCTCAGAGGCTGCCAGCAAAGCCTGGTCTGCAGCACTGCAAGGTCCTCATGCTGCAGCAGCAGTGGTGCGGCCTTGTCCTCAGCCACAGGCTCCCTCCTTGCCAGGGTGAGGGGCAGGCTGGGGCAGTCCCCACCACTCCAGGGGGGGCTGGAGGATGCTTGTCCGGAGCAAGGTGCAGGTGATGGAGTATGGCTGCAGGATTGTCCAGAGAGGGGTCCAGGGACAGCAGAAGGGCTGTGAGCAGGGGCCTGGCACACGCAGTTCTCAGCTGCCTGGGACCTGGCTGGTTTCAGCACTGACTTTGCGAATGTGTCAAACTTTTTATTCTGCTCTTTTGAGTCTATTGCAAAAAAAATAGAAAAAAAATCCACCCTTGCCCCAGGTGGCTCAGGGTTGGGAAAAAAAACCTTTGTACAGCTTCTTCTCTCAGTTACTGAAGTAAAAATTTGCTCTTCACTTCTTGTGTGCACTGTGGTTTCTCCCCCATGGTTTGGGACAGCCCCGGCACAGCCTCCTTGCTGCCAGACTCCCAGACCCAGGCAGGGTTCAGGAGAGGTTAGTGCCCACTGGCTTAAGGGCTGGGGCTGGAGAGAGGGAGGGGGAAAAGCTAATGGAAACTGTGTCCTTTTATTCGGAAGAGGGACCATTAAATAAAAGCAGAGAGGGGCAGGAGCCGGCTGCATCCCATCCCCGAGTCCAAGAAGCCGGACCCCAAGTCCGGAAGGCACTTGTGGGCAAGGCAGAAGGCAGAGCAGCCCCCTGTGGGCACGGGGGCTGCTGGCCCCTCAGTGCACCTGTGGCTGCTGGCTGCGGGGCAGCTCACGCCCTGGCTTCAGGGCCAGTGTGGGTTTCTGCTCCTCCTCCACCGACTCGCTGCCCCCCGACTCGCTGCCGTAGGCGCTGTCTTCCTTCAGCTCTGCAAAGCAATCCCCAGGTTCTCTCAGCAATGAGGTGTCAGGGGGGCAGCAGAGACACCCCCTGCCGCCTCCCCAGCCCTTGTTCTCCGTACCTGTGCTTTGCAGCTTCTCCAGTGCCTCGGTTTTGTGGAGGATCCTCACAGCGTTGTGTAGCCCCATAGAGTCCAGCGCCTCCAGCAGTCCCCCCAGGCTGCCGCCTGCCAGCTGTGGAGAGAGGGCACTGAGCAGGGCCCATGGCCAGATAGGCACAGGGGACGGGGGCAGCCCAGCCGGGCACTGACCTCGTAACTGCGCAGGAGGCTGACGCTGGGTGAGGGCGTGTCCTTGTAGGTCTCCACCAGGCTGCAGAGTCCCAAACGCTTGGCCAGCTCA
>NW_008683691.1:0-5651 GCF_000695815.1 Acanthisitta chloris | reverse complement strand
GCTCCAGCCCCTGCAGCGCCTCACTGTCCAGCGACAGGACCTTCCCTGTGTGGGAGAGATGCCTCCATCACATGCTGCCCATCCTCACTGCCAGGACGGTGCTGCCCTGCCCAAGCATGGTGCTTCTGTGGGGAGAGGGGCTGCCCACCTGGTTCAGGGGCAGTGGGCAGCTCTGTGTCTGGCCTCTGCTGGGAGGCCTGCAGCAGGATCTCCCGCACCTGCAGACAAGCACAGATGTCAGCATCCCGCAAAGCACTGCCCCGATCCCCCTCACCTCCACATGCTATGGATCTCTCGAGGACACGGAGGGGCATAGGCATGGGACAGGTGCATCTTCTGGAGCTCTGCCCCATCCATGCTGCTGCCCCCACGGAAATGCTCCCAGGAAGTTTGTCTCACTGCACCAATCACCTTCTGGCTCCGAGTCAGGTCCAGGGACGTGTGGCAGCGGCGCTGCCTGTGCCCTGCCTGCCCCTGCCCATGCGTGGGGGACGTGGGACTAGTGCTGTGCTCCACAGCTGGGGCTGGCTCCCCTAGCTCCATGGCTTGCTCCTGCTCCTCGGGGTCGGTGTCCGTGTCGCTGCTGGCCTCTGATGAGGACAGGCTCATGGGCTCATCATTCTCACACAGCACATCTGCCCCTGTCAGAAAAGGGTGGACTGAGTCCCCAGAAGGGAAGGTGTGCCCAGGGGTCTGCCCTGTGCCCAGTACCCCCTGGCGCAGGCAGCCAGGGCTGTAGAGGGAAAAGAGGAAGGCCAGTGTCTTACCAGCTTTGAGGAGCAGTTTGGTGAGGGTGGGGGAGCCCAGGCCAGCAGCCAAGTGCAGGGGAGTGTTCCCGGCAAAAGTCCGGCTGTTCACATCTGCTCCCAGCTATGGAGAAAGGCACGAGGCCATGAGCATGGGCTACCTGGGCACTGCTCCTCCTACACCGTGTCACCCCAAGACCTCAAGGGAGCCCTCATTTCTGCCAGGGCTCTGTAGGAGGCTGCAACCCATCCCTGTCCCACAGCCACCACCCCACCAGCCACCCCATACCTTCTTCACCAGGTGGGTGGCCATGTTCAGGTTCTCCATCTCCACAGCCAGGTGCAGTGGGGTCCTCCCACTTTGCCTCTCCACCGCATTCACATCTGCACCCTTCCTGATCAGCAGGTCCAGGCAGGCCAAACTCTTTGCCTTCACAGCCAAATGCACAGGCAGGAGGCCTGCAACAGGCGGAGAGGGTCAGCAGCCTTCTGGCCAAGTCCACGATAGCACCACTGGGGTCCTGCTCATCATCTCCCAGCCCTACTCACCATGAAAATTGGGCAGGTGGAGCAGGTAAGGGGCAGCCGAGCCCATGTGAGCCAGTAACGTCTTCAGCATCTCTTCATCGCCAGCCTGGAGTGCCAGGTGCAGCAGGGAATTGCCGTAGCGGTCCAGCAAGGTTGGGTCAGCACGGGCTTGCAGCAGGAGCTGGACCACTTGGGGCTGCTTGGTGATGACTGCCAGATGTAGCGGCGTCTGCGCGACAGCAGCAACCCCATCAACAGTGCTCACAAGAGGAGCCAAGTCTGCACCACAGTTTCCTCCAGTGTGGCTGCACCTGGCTCAGACCTGCAGCCTTCCCTCAACGGGAGCAGAAACAGGAGCCCCAGGGTTGGGAAAGAGGAGTGAGGAACTACTCCCAGGTAGAGGAGAACCGGCTGCTCTGGGAAACATGTACCTGCTGCAGGTTATTGGAGATGTTGATGATCTGCTGGCTGGGGATGCTAACGATGACCTCGATCAGCTGCTTGATCACAGCTGTCTGCTCGTGGATAATAGCAAGGTGCAAAGGCCTGTAGAGAAGAGCGGGATGGCCCCTAGCTCAGCTCCATGTTTCTTCAGGTACTCTCCACCACCCCCAGATCCCCCACAATGGCTCTGACAGCCAACAAGGTCCCCACACTCTTGTCCAAACCCCTGGTGTGCTCACGTGTCTCCGTTCTCATCCTGTGTGGCAGCCAGGTGCCTCTGGACTGCCAGCAGCATGCGGGGGTCACCAGTGACTGAGTAGTCGAGCAGGGCATGGGCATTGCGACGGGCTAGCGCCAGCATCCACAGCTGGTACAGCTGGGCTGGGGGACAAAGCAGGACGTTACCTCCAAAAGCAGCAGCCCCATCCACCCTCCTGCATCCCCCCAGGTATGGAGAGCAGCACCCAGCCCTGAAAGGTCCCCAGCCTGTGCCTCCTCTCCTGAGCAATGTCCCCCAGCCCTCCCTTAAGCTCAGACCCTCTTACTGTTCTTCTGCAGCTCCTTGCAGTATGTGCTCTCTGCAGGTGCCTGACTGTTGCTCCCAGGCCCCTCTGCCTCGGGGCCCTTCATCTGCACACCCCCCTGGTATCCCCCCACAGGGTGGGGACCGGGTGAGTAGATGCTGTTGTAGGTCAGCCCAGGGGAGTAGGGGAAGTTGAGGTTCCCACCTGCAGAGCAAGGGGAAAACAGGTGAGCAGAGTGGAGCAGGGAGGTCCCAGGGCCAGGCCATAACCACCCAAGTGTGGAGGGGGAAGAGACATCCCCACTCACCTCCTCCAGAGCCAAAGCCCCCGGCCCCTCCACCAGCACCCCCCATGTGTGAGCCCCCGCCAAAGTGCTGGGGGAACTGAGGCAGGACTTTCTTGCGCTTCCTCTCCACTTCTTCCTTATCTGCAGGGAGAAAGGGGCAGAGGGGTGAGGGGCAGCCCCAGCAGCAGGTGGCATGCCGGCCTGCCTGGGGGGTGCTCACCTTCCACCACTGGGTAGTAGGTGAACTGCTTGGAGTCACTCACGTCACCCCCTCGCTTCCGCTTCAGCTGCAGGAAGACGGTGACTGGACGGTCGATCTTGGGCTTGTGGTAGGGAGGTGTGCGGAAGACGATGGCATACTGTGGGCAGGACAGAGGGACATGAGGTCCTGCTCATCCCTGCAGCTGGGGACAGGGCTCTCTCACCCCACAGGGCACCTGTCTGCCTCGGGGCATGGCGGGACAGCCCACAACTCCCTTGTACCTGCTTGTGCACATCCGTGGGGGAAAAGTCCCCGAAGGCCTGCCAGCCGTTCTCGTCATCCTCATAGAAACGCACCTCGATGTCATCTGGGGAAAGAAGTGGCCCTGGCACCACCTGTCCCCTCATCCCAGTCAGGCTCCAGGGACACAGCCCCTCTGGAAGGTTTTGGATGGAGGAAATTGATTTTACCTTTCTGAACTTTGTCACACAGCAAGTAGACCTCGTCCCCTCCCCGCACAGAGCCTGCCGTCTTATCCATCCGTGAGATCTTCAGGTTGGAAGCTCCTGGGGACTCTGCAGAGCAAGAGGAGGTGTTGGCAGCCACTGTGCAGACAGAGAATCCCTCCCCTCCTAACCCCATCCAGCCCTGTGTCCTCCCTGGGCTGGCCTCACACTCACTGCTGTCGTGGATGGGGTCTGAGATGACAGGCTGGAGGGCCAGTGTGAAGTTCCCACTGCTGTCACGGAGGTAGGCAGTGAAGCGCAACCGCACGATGCTCAGGTCCATCACCTTCTTCAGCTCCTTTGCCTCCAGCTCGATCTCACGCAGCTCCGCTTCTGCCAGGGCAGGGTAAGACACCATCAGGCTAGGCAGGGAGATGGCATTCCAGGTCTCCCCACCTGCCCTCTCCAGCTCCATGCTAACCCCAGGCCCCCAAGCTGCCACCACAGGCTGCCCTCACCTGTCAGCAGACGGCTCCTGTTGCGCATCTTCTGCTGCTTCAGCTTTTCCTTCATGATCTCCATCATATTCTTCTTGGTGACATGAAGCACACCCAGGTTGCTGAATCTGGAGAAGAGGGAACCTGCTGGGATCTGAGAGCATCAGGGCTGGGAACAGCCAGCCCACAGGGGCACACAGGCTCCTGTGGCCAGGAGGGAGCTGATCAAAGCATGGAGTAGTGCCACTCAGGCAGTGGAGAGTAAATGTGTGTGTGGCAGAAGAGGAGCAACCACAGAGAGGAAAGGAACACAGAAAATCCAGGCTCCCACAGGTGTCAAGTCCAAAGGGCTGTCAAAGACAAGACCAGGAGGACTGAAGGCCAGAGAGATGCAAACGGGACCAGGCTGAGCCAGGGCTGGATACATAAGAGCAACTGCGGCAGCTGTTGAATAAGCCTGTGACTCAAGCTGGGTCCAAAAGTCACCTGCAAAACTGGGGAGCTGCAACCCCAAGGACAGACACACAGAATAAGCTGCATGTACCAAAACCCAGAGCTAGGCAAAAGGCTCAAGGGACAGAGTTGCAACTAGCCAGAGCTGTAATTAGTCACTGATCTTGGCTAAATACTCCTGACCCCATCCAGCAAATGTAGCTCCTGCGTGCACTAACCCCCATCTTCTCCCCACCTCGTAAGCTGCAGGCAGCACTCATAGCCACCTCGTGTAGGCAAGAGGCTATCCCAGGTCCCCCTTGCACATACTGAGCTGTCATGTCCTTGGGCCCCACGATCGTGACGCAGTTGCCAGCCTCGTTGCACTGCTTGCCCACCAGGCTGTGGGCATGTACACGGGGAGGGTCACTGTGCGTCACCAGGTCTACCTCGATCCGTGCCATCCCTGTGTAGTTGCAGACCTGCAGGCAGAAAGGAGATGGGAGTCAGGTACAATACACCGTGAGCCTGCAGGACTCTCCACAAAGAGCTGCTGTCCCTCCCCACGGCCACCACCCCTCCTGCCGCAGCCCTCCCATCCCCCCAGCATCATGAGACACACAGAGCTTATTATAAATTTCCTGTCTCTCCTTCAAGGCTCCCTCCTGGTGCCCATGCACAACTGGCTGAAGATGCTGCCCCATCCCCTTCCCAGGGCAGCACTCACCTTGACAGTGGGATAGGTCTTGCGCCCCTTCTCGCTGGATGCTCCCGGCAGCCCCCCATGTGAAGGGCCCTCGCAGCCGTACCGAAAACGGAAACCACGCTGTGGAGGCAAAGACAGGTCAGCCAAGGGTGGCCAAATCCTGGTGCATGAGAGCACAGGGTGATAACTACATCTGCCTTTACCTCAGTGACATCCTTACCTGCTTTGGCTGCTCGATAATGACAAGGTAGGGACCTTCCACTGGAGGACAGAGAGGAGAGGAAACCGGTAAGAAACGTGAAATAACCAAAGTGCATGTTCCCATTAAGGATGCTGGAAGTATGGGGATAGTACTGAAGGTGAGGTGACCCCTGTTTGTCCCATGGGGGTCCTCAGGGTCCCTGGCCCCTGTGTTGTCACAGCTCAGATAGGAGCAGCAGTCAGAGCAGTAGGGAGAAGAGGGAAGGACTATAGGAGCTCTGTCACTTAGGGAGCAGGGATGCCCAGGAGGTCACAGCCCAACCTCCCTGATAGTCCCTGGTAGACCGAGCAGCAGGGCCAGGTGGAACGGGTCCTGTCCTGGCGGCACGAGGCAGGGATTCCCAGCCAGCCCACAGTGGGGCCAGTAAGGACGCAGCCTGTGGTGCTGCTGGGAACTAAGAGGCGTGAGTCAGCCTGCTGGGAAACCCCGCTGCAGCTGGGGACCCCCGGGAGGGCACTGCCAGAGAGGCCCTTACCTGTCTCCACCAGGGGCTCCTTCTGCTCCATCATGTGGGAGCCAAAACTGAAGTCATCATAGTCAATTCCATCCAGGCACTGGGTGATGGGAGGGAAGATGAG
>NW_008683690.1:0-767 GCF_000695815.1 Acanthisitta chloris | reverse complement strand
GGCGGCGGCTCCCGCGGAAACTTCGCTTGGAAAATAAACCTCAGCCACTTTCCTGGAGATCCACGTGAGAGCAGGAAAGCTCGACTGCAAGACCTCTGCGCTGCCTGCTGCAATTTTACTTTTTGTTTGCCTTGATATTTTTTTCTGTTTGTTTGTTCTTACTTTCATTTTGGAACCGGTTCCCAGCTGCTTGGCTGAACTTCTGGAGACCAATGGACCTCTTATATTGCCTTTCTCTGTTTTAAACAAACCATGGACGCTTAAACTTTTCTCTTTCCCCCTCCCCCTCGCTCCTTAACCCCCACCCTTCAGCTCATGGGGCTAACACTGCAAAGCAGCCGCTGCTGTGGGGGAAACGCACAGACACTAGTTTATTTTCCCGTCTCCTAAATTGTAGTGAATTCTTCTCATCGTCCTCCTCATCACCCATTCTCTCGCGCTTTTTTGGCTGCCGGGTGTCGATCTGTGCATTTTTTATCTGATCTCGATCCTTTTGTTGTTGTTGTTGTTGTTTAAATGCCATGAACTGCTTATCTAGAGAGAAAGCTATATGGAGATAGAGGCGTATAGTGAATGCGCGTGTGTTTCCATAAGACTATCAAGGGAGCAGATCAGAAGCAGCCCGGATCCTGACCCTGCCTGTATGAATAAGTAAGCAGGATGCTGACGACTGTGTGTTAGTTGCCTGTAAGGTCTTCGTAAGTTAAAGGGGGACGGAGGAGGGGGGACAGACCAGAGACAGAGCTTAGAGTAAGTGTTCGTGCAGA
>NW_008683689.1:0-11764 GCF_000695815.1 Acanthisitta chloris | reverse complement strand
CACTTAGTGCCATGGTCTAGTAAATACGGTATGGCTGGACTCAATGATCTCTGAGGTCTCTTCCAACCTGGTTGACTCTATGATTATATGTTTAAAAACCATGAGCATACCATTTCTACTAAAATATTAAATCAGTGCCATTTTGCAAGGTACAGAGACTCAACCATTTGGCACAGGTGCTACAGCAAAGGAGGAAGTAACTGGTAAGTTTCCAGGCTGAGGACATGGCTACTCTGCCAGAGACACTTCCCCAAAAGGTTTCCTTTTCACAAGTAACCTATAGAATTTGGAGGGGGAAGGACAAAGGCCCTAAGAAAAGAGTATAACCTTTTTAAAATTCATTCAAGATAAAACACAAAAGCTCAGCCAGATTTTCAGCACACAGCTAAGAAATGCATCAATGTATTCCATCACAAAGTCCCAGGCAGTAACAGACACTAACAAAGGAGAGCAGCATCGTTCTACAGGTATTATCTGCAGCCTATGCAAAACATTACTCATTCTAGTCAAGAAAAAAAAAAAAGGAGATGCTGAATTTAGTTCTTCCCCTCAAATGATACTCGGAAAGCTTGAAGTATTGACCTTGAAGATCAGTTTCACTGCGTAAGTGAGAATTTTATCCTTTGTTTTGGAAAAGAGTGGTGGCTCATGGCTCTTCAGAAAGAAGGGAAATTTGCTTCCGTACTGCAAACTTTACTGAGACCCAAAAAGAGTATTTGTCAGAAATGCAAACCACACTACTACAGTCTGCCCCAATTACAAGTACTGAGAAACCCTGAGAAACACAGCCTAAAGGAATAAAATAGAAGAAGAAAAAAACCAACAAGCCGTGTCCTATTCAGCAAGCCATCCCTGATTCCAAAGCACAGTTCAAACGAAACCTGTCTGGACTTCTGGCCCAACTGGGCCTGCGTTAGGAGCTGACACAGACTATAAGGAGCATGATTCCAGGATCCCTGAACCTGCTCGGTCAGGAGGAGGGGCAAGGGGCTTGGAACTAGGTAATCTTTAAGGTTTCTTCCAACCCCAACCATACTACGATTCTATGAAAAAAGGAAAGTTCAAAGACAAAATTCAAACAATTTCCTTTTCACGCAGTTCTAGCCTCAACTTTGCAGAGATGATCACAAGCATTAACTAAATGAAAGAAGCAGTAGGATAATAACCAGACCTATTGTACTACTCAGATTCTACTAGCAGCAGTTACTCTAAACTTTTTGTTTTTAGCAGAGTTCAGGGGAGCATAAAGCAGAGAACAGTATGGTTGGTAAGAACAAAAGAACACACAAAGAATGTTACCTATGTCAGATATTTCCTGAAGTACAAACAAGAAGAGATTTCTACATAAATGCCAAATAAAAGAGGATTAGAAAGGACGGAGCAGTCAGAGCGAAACTATCTGAGCAGAGTAAAACAAGAGTACGAACCCACCTTCCAGCTACTTCTCTTACAGCACTGGCAGGCAGGACACAGCCTCCAGCTTCCACCACCAGCCTGTCCTGTAACAGCAGCCTCAGCGATTTCTGGAGCACAGCACAGCTGACAGCAGTAAGGGGGAGATGATGTTACACACAATAACTGGCTGATAAGAGAAAAAATACTTTTACGAGGTGCCCTCCTTCAGTGAAGGGCAGCAGATAAGTGTACAAATGCATACTCTGGGACCTCCTGAGGCAAGTGGAAAAAAGAATACCTTCACTAAACCAGCTTTAAATCAAGCAAAAAGCTACACAAGAACACAAGTACTTTAAAGAATTAGGGTATTTATAAAGTACTGTGATGACTATTCAGACATATCTAACAAGGCTTTCACTCACTGTCTTCAATTTTTTTTCTGTCTCTGAGCTTGCAAAACTGCAACACTAGCTCAAATTAAGCCTGAACACTGCCCTTGAAAAGAAATACTCTGAAGTAACAACATAAAATAGTTTACCTTTCTTATGATTATGTTATTAAGAAATATCTTGAACTGTTAAGTGAAATTTGGGCTCATTTACAACATCTGATAAAAATGAAACACCCAGCCCTTTCGCAGAGAACAACATTTTATCAGGACTGAAGTAAATACCCTTAGTTGTTGTTTTTTTTCCTAACACTGATTCAGAAGCAGGAAATAGACCAATTCTAAGCACAACAATTGTGCTTTTCATTTTAAAGAAAGCATTTGACTTTCAGCTTTTTTTTTTAACATGTTAAAATGCTAAGACCAAAGACGACATGTTCTCTGAGGAAGTTAAAGCTGTAACTGTGGAAGCTAAACACAAATTACTTGAAATTAGTAAGCGATTTTTAGTTCTTTTTCTGAAGCTATTGCATATACATCAAAACCACAACATTATGCAGCACTGAATCATTCTGTCAGTGCTGTGAATCCAGCACATTGTGAAAAATCGAACTATGTTGTACTCGGTATTTTTTATTTCCTGACAACTGTCAGCAACACCCAGTGAGTGTCTGCACCCTGTCCCCTGGCAGGGAGGATCTGCCCTCAACAGATGGAACAAGCACATAAGCAAAGCCTCTATCACTGGTAGACCAAAATGGAGGCTTAAAAATCACTGAAGTATTTTGGCCATCAATTAAGATGCTAGTTGCCTGAAAATACATGTGGGTTCTGCATCAGCTCAGATTTGTTTTGGATACAAACTGCCCTGTTGAGTACTGCACTGAGACACAATACAGCTAACACCACTGCACAGAGTATGGACACACAGGCCAGTACATGGCTGCATGTGTGGGTTTATGGATACACACACAAACCTAAACACATGGATAGTAAATAAGATACAAACTATATCACTTTACTGCGTCCCATCCTCTGGAGACAGATGGCTCTTGGTTTTTTTGGGTTTGTTTTGGTTTTTTCTCCTTTTTAAACAAAGTTTTATCATGACTGTACTTCCTTTTCTTTTTTAGTGCTGCTACTCCAGCTCTCTCCTGACTCACCCACACGTAGCTATGCTTCAGCGTGCTGCACTTCATGTTCTTTTATAAAGTGTCACTACAATTCTTACTTGAACTGAGGAGACTTAAATTGAATAAATCCACCCACAGAGGTAAAGGTGGGTAGAGCTGACAGATCACAACTAAACACACAAGAAACCTATACAGGGCCAGAAAACAGCACCTGAGCTTCTAATTGTTTGAAAACTTTGTGTGTCCTTTTCCACATGAAAGCACCTCAGGTTTGAACACCAATGTTTGTCAAATTCCCAACATCACATCAGAAGCCAGATGTGCTTCTAAGAAACCCAGAGCACAGACTGACTGACGAGATCAAAAACACTCCATTCCCGCAGAGGGCAGAAAAATCTCTACCTTAAGACCAAAGAGAGATTTGCTACCAAAGAACATGAGGCTTTCAAGAGAAGGCAAATTTCTACCAAGTTGAATCTACAGCAGAATTGTTTCTAGTCCTAGCTGCAAAGCTGATCAGCCAAATACTAACTGAACATAAGCCAATATAGTAGGTCTGGTAAGAAAAGGCAAAAACCCAGAGCTCCATCAGCAGAGGATGTTGTTCTCTTTACCCAGGAGCAAACACTTTTTCCTTTTTAATACTATACAGTTTTCTAATCAGCATAAACCTCATTCATAGTATTTCTCTTAAAAGAGAAACTTCCAAGAAAAACTGAGCAATGAGTAACATTAAAAAAAAAAATCCTAAAAACTTAGAAAATCTCCAACAGGGTAGCAAAGGTTTCTCAGCCTTCCTTCTACTGAGAGAATAAACAGCAGCTTTATACTTCTTACCTTGGTTGATATGGTTCCTCTTCTACAGAGAAACTTGAAAGCCACAAGGCTCTACAAAACAGAAAGAGCTTATGGGTGCTCTCTTTCAGTGGCTACAGTAGGACAGAACTATCTCTCAAATTAAAAAGCTAAGCAGAGCAATGTGGATGATTGAGAGCATCACAACTGCAAAATAAAAATCAGCTCATTCCTCCTTTCGTCACCATAAAGGACAGAAAGGAATTCATTGCCCACAGTTCTGCTAAAAAAGCTGCAGCACCACTTCAACTTTTCTGCCACATTTAAACACTAAAAATAGGTGTCCTTTTACAACACGTGCCAGTTTGTCCCTAAAGCTGTGCGAACACAGAACAGCTAAGGAAAGCATCAACACCAAACGTTTATGGGAGCCACTAACACCAGTGTATGAGCTCTTAAGAGTCACACAATGCAAGAATTAACACTTCCTCATTTCTCTGAACAAGTAACATATTTACAGAAGAAGAAACCAGAAACAACTTTGCCTTTCTGACAAAATGAAGTGTCCATGTTCTGCTGCTGTGCTAACCAGCACCACCTTGAGTGCTGCCACGTTCTCTGGCTCACTCATGGAAGCTGCATGTCCAAGGGGACTACAAACACACTCATGAAACAACTGTGAAGTCAGAATTCAGCATTAAAATGGAATCATAGCAAGAGAAAAGCAGCAAGTTCGATGGGGATGTGGCTACAGTATGTAAACTAGTCTAAAAAGAGGTTAGTCATTTCTAACCATGCAAAACTAACTTCTCTTCTTCGTGCCTTCACTCCTCGTGTAAAATAGGAAGCAAACTACTTCCTCATCTCACTCAACCATTCTGATAATAACTAACTTTACAGAACACAGTACCAGACTATCCATGAGGTCATTAACTGCCTCTCTGGGAGCAATCTAGCAAGTGCCTGGTATGGTCCAAAGCAATTAAGACATACTATTGAGCACCTGTTCACTAAACTAGCACCACCCACCTCATCCTGGGGATGAAGCAAAGGTGCCAAGGGAAGAAATGGCCTATGATTATGTATTCATGGCTGCTTGCTTTCTACAGTCTCTTGACTCTTGCAGTGTTTCACAGCCTAACAGGGAAGACCAAGTATAAACTCTTAACTAGGAGAAGAAGCCAGACAAGTCATCCTTGTAGTTACACGGCACATCATAACCAGAATCAGAACCATTTGCTCACACCACCAATTTCTGCTACTTAAAGATACATATTAAGCTAAAGTGAAGACCTGTTGGCTACTAATAGCAATGAACAAAACCATGTTTTATTTCACTGCAGTCCCTTCTTTACAGATTTTCTGACTCTACTTTTACCATCACAAGTTCCTTGACCAACAAACCTATCTGACTTCTTTGCATAATCCTAGCTTCTACTCTACTCCTACTGTCTTGTCATTTCCTCCCCCCATCAGCTCTTTTACATATTTCCTTTGTCCCCGTTTCCCTTGATGTCCCCAAGATGCTGCTCCCTCGGTACCGACCGATACTTTCCGCACAGCCAAGGAGCTCACAACCCAAGCTCCCTGATAGTTTTTCAACAACTCAGGCCCAACTCAATCCCAGATACTAATTCATATTCTTCCCTCCTTTCAACTCGAAGTAAGCAGGTCCTCCTCCTAGTTAATTGCCATCACTCCTCACCTCAGCTGTCCTCTCCATCCAAACCCATTTCTTCTCCCATGCTGTCTGCCTGGATACATGTTTATTAGAGCATGAGTTTCCATAGGACTGTAATGGGGTCAGACTGAGGCCCATTCCAGACTAGGGACAGGGAGAGAGGCGAATCGAGAGGCGCAAGCCCTGCAAAAACACTCTGCTGTAAAGCCAAGAGTCATCAGAGCTGTTTGAAAAGCTGTCAAATTTTAAGACTACCGTTACAACATCTGTTCCCAAGCTTCACTTTCGGCAGCTACTGAAGCAGTTTGACTGAAATTCCTTTGAAAACCTGACACAATATTAACATCAGTATTATGTAACACTATTTGCTCAAAGTATTAGGTCTTAATCAATAGTCTCCTACACTGACATTTACTAGACTTTACTGACAGTCCCACCTCCCACAGTAAGTTCCCAACTGGGACACTACTCTACTCCATGTTTACTAAGAAGCCAGAGTTACAGCATAATGGATAGTTTCGCCATAACAACTCTGAACACTGCTAAAACCAGAAATTTTAGAAAAGATAAGAAACCAACTTGGATTTTGTTTAGTTGAAAGAAAGCTCTTGTAGGATCATCCTCCAAACTTCAATGCCGGAGATACTGACTAGGTCATGTTATTCTGTTACACCTGCTAAGAAATTAATTCAGCTCTGAACTCTGAGATGCAAAGGTAAGAGCAGGTAAAGCATTTACTATTTTAGTGCTCAGGAGAACATGCCTTCAGTCAGTTACACATGGGAACAAGCAGCAAGTAATCTTCTACAAAAAGCAGCCATAGCAAAAAATTTCAAAACTCTCATTACAATTCAATTGCCTGTTCAGCTGACAAATCCACATCTCCCCTCGTAAGACTTCTACACACAAGCAGGAAATCTAAACTCTGAATCAATTAACTACTTCCACAAGCAATCCTTGCACAATGCTCTCTCTTGTCTGTATGATCTTCATTTGTATAGAAGGTCAGCAATTTTATCTTTGAGATGAAGCCTCGTGAAGTCTAGTGGTTACATATTTCACTTCCACCTTAGAAAGGAACAGTTTCAAGTAACCATATGTCTCAGCACATAAAAGGTGCAAATACAACAAGAAATGAAATAGCTTCTCATGCCCAAAATGCACTTTGCCTGAGAATTTTCACTTTCAGGAACACTATACAGGAAGGTTTTGGGTTGTTTTTTTTTTAAAAAAAAACCAGCTACAAATACATTTCTTATTAATTCTTACAGCTTTTATTTTGCCTAGGATAACAGTGCTAGAATTCAGAAAACTGCCTTGTTTTCTTCCTCCAGTAGAAAGGTCAAACTGATTTGTGCATCAGAGGTTGAAACATACGCCTTTGCAACACGAAAAGGCAAGAATTCTGTCTCCCAGTGAGGATGTTACCCTCCAGACTGCTCTGACCAAAAGAACCAGTCACCATCCAGTGCCACACCTGACTGAGATGATCATGCAATTAGATCTAACTTTTGGAGTTATACAACTGCTGGAGCAGTGACTAGAGTCTGAGAAACGCAGCTCACCAGTCAGATAATTTACAACTAGGGCTCTTAGGAACTCATCTATTACCTTGTGTAGTACACCAGAAAAAGTTCCTCACGCTAACACTCCATTTAATTTAATCATCTAGTACTGAAGGAGAACAAGAATTGCCTCATGGCTGAATTTAAGAGTCTTTTGAACGACGCCAGTTAAACAGAATTTGCTCACAGAACAGTCTCCTGCTACTGGGGAACAGTTAAGCCCTGTAGTCTGAAGTAGAAAGTGCTTTTAAAAATGTATCTAGGACAGTCTTCTGCTGCACTTTCTTACATATAAAGTGATTACCAATACAAGATTTTTTTTTTGCCTGGTGGACACCAATTTCAGGTAAAGCATTTGCTGATGGAATCAGCTTCGCAGACAAACGTATTAACTGCCTACAGGATCAAGCTTTAGGTTTTGGTGTGGGTGGCAGACAGAAGGCCTGTTTTGCAAGGCACGCTATTTTTGTAGCTATAGCCACACCAAACTGAATGCACTCAATCTCACAGCTCAGCTGTCCCAGCCCCAATTACACTGTTTGCACTGGGACCACCTGGGAATCCCAAGCACTGTAGATATAAGCCAGAGAATCACTCAAACACTTAGCAATCAAAACCACAAACCATAGACCATTTTTCACTGAAGAATAAAAATACATTCTCCCATGCAAACATTAATAGAAGAAACTAGTTTTATACACTTGAAGATTGTACATCAGCACAATCTCTTTGTTTCAGAGACATTCAATCCCAAATTTTTCCTACAGTCCCAAATTTTTCCTACAGTAAGAAAACTGCTGGTCAGTCATATACTATTCCCCAAATGCAGTATTAGAACTCGAGGTTAGTAAAAACAAGGCAACCAACAGTCCTCCCTGAGACACGTGAATTAGTCAATACTTGTCTAGGGACTAGAAACATAAACATTCTTTTCCTAGGTGCTGAAAAAGTAGCACTAAAGAACACTCACAAATACTAAGCCTGGTACGAAAAGTCCATTTACAAATCGATTTCATGGCCAATGTTAACATTTTCAGAGTTAACCAGAAATAAAAACATTTCATCAATACCACCTGATTCAGTAGCAACAGTAAGTGAAGAGGACACCATAAACAGATGGCTGAAGGCTGTAAAAACAGGTGAGAGTTCATAAGCCACATCCACACACACCGACCAGGACTGTGTCAGCCCTTACCTCACATCTATGACTGTCTTACAACTACCCCAAAATTCAAATTATCATGAGTGAAAGGTAGAAGAATTCACCATTTTGCCCATACCTTTCAATATGCTGTGCCTGTAACTAGTTTCACTATGCCCACAGTGGAGATATTCTCTGTGTCTATCAGGCTTTCACGTGACAGAGAAGACAAAATGCCATTTCTAAAAAGCAGAATGCAATTAAAACCACAGGGGATGGGGAACACAGGAGAAAGTGCTGTACCTAAAAATACTTTCAGCTTTACCTAGTCAATTCTAAAACTGTTCATTGTTTGTTGTTGGTTTCTGTTAAGCTCTGCTGTGTGTATAATTGCAATACACTATCCCCAGTAAGCACTGGAATTGCAAACGTAAAACAGTGCCTATGTAAGAGCCTATTACTCTCAGCAAATTTCAGACAGTTGGAAATACTCTGCCAGCTGCAGCAGCCAACTTGTGGCACTCGAGAGAACATTCCTGAATCACAGATGGGGGGGAACTGAGGTGGAATTTTAAGAGATCCTGAAATTAAAAGCAATTAAATAAACCCATCTTGATAAACAAAGAGAAAGGCAGACTTCTCTACATTAGGTAGAGGTGTCAAATTTTCCACAATCGCAAGGAAGAGCACACAAATACTCCTAAGTAAAGTTTATATGGCCACAGATTAATAATAAAGAAAAACTTCTGAGGCATGCAAGAGGACCAATCATTTATTTAAAAGTGCTCCTGATACACACAAACGAATGGAAGTAGAAAAGACATCAGCTGGTGCATACAAGTGACCATCATTTACAGCCTAAAATTATCTGCAATAAACCTTGCCCTGCCTAACTGATGCCAGTATTTCAGGTGCCACAGCCAGCAAGCAATGCCAATGCTTCACGTTCCCCAGCACTTAACTCTTTCCAATCCAAGCACAGACACCCAGTCCCTATGCTCCTACCACCTCTGAAAACATGTTGGTTGACTGGAAGGATTCAGTAGGACCAAAAGGACTACCAGGCTGACTCTCTGCATCCTGGTACTAAGCACAGGGGTTGGCACTGACATTCAAGCCTTGTGAAGATTCAGCACATACATTCACTTGAGCTGCATCCCTAGCACATTTGCTTGACAGCTGATAATCCATGAGATGCAATTTGACAACACTCAAAGTATTTCAGCTTTGAAGAGGTATTTTCAAATGTTTTTACGATGAATGTGTCTCATAAAATTGATTTATAATATACTTCAGGGTAGTTAACATTACTTTAACGAACAGGAGTCATTCTTCTCAACTTGGCCTGTCTACATCAATGACAAAAACTCTTGGTATAATTATGAGAGCAAACTTTTAGGAAGGATAGGCAAAGGTGATAACCTTGATTTACACTAGCACCATTATTTCTTAAAAAACTCCACAACAACAGCCACACACAAACCTGACTGCTTGAAAACCAAGTCTCACTCCTTGCACACAAACGTGAATTTTCCTTGTCTCCACTACAGGGTATGTGTTGGTCCCCTCTACATTCCCAGTTAGCAGGCCAGAACAAACAAAAAAAAAAGGGACTGCAGGCTGTTTGTGTGTCTGTATTCTCCTAGATACACAGTGAGGGGAAACCCCCCTGCATTTATGTTTACCATGCCCAAGCAGCTACAGAAATCCAAAGTGGTCCCTACATCTGCTTTCCCAAATGACAGAGCCAATTTCTGTTACTGTATTGCTCAATAATTCAGTAGTTTGCAATACAAATATTCCCCACCCTTCTGTCGCTTTACAGCATTAATTCCAAATGTTTAGCAATCACCACGAGAAATCCGGTGACAGACACCTTAATGCCTCCACATTAGTGCCCTTCAACTACTGCACTCAATTAATTTCAAAATTAATTATTTTTCAAAGATATATAACTGCTGAGAGATGCATTAAAAAAATTGTTTTCTTCTTTCCTTTTCATCCAGACATTAAGATTCCTGCAGAATAAAGAGACAGAATAGTTGTGTATGCAAGAACAGAACTAGCTGACACCAGGTTTCCACAGCCAGAGAGGTTCTCGCAGGGAAGGTTTCGTATGAAGAGGTAGAGAATTTCAGAAGACAATCTCTTCAATAATCTCTCCCCTCAGGTGGCCCCAGCTAAACTGCAAACAAGGAAGAAAATCTAGAGCACCTGATGACAAATGGAAGTTGCATAACAGACGGGATCTAATTCATTCCTTAATTTCATACACCCATGGCACTTCCTGACAGGGGTATTTTAAAGCAGATCCCGGGATCATGTCTTCTTTCCGCAGCCCTTGCTCGCCGACAGCTAATACATGGAGTAAGAAATCTGACAGTCTGACTGGAATAAAAAGCTATCTACTCTCCTCCTGAAAGCTTCTGTTTCGACAATGGAAAACTCTCTGTATGCCAGACAAGAAACACACCGACTTCATGGAACAGCAGTGCCTCATTCGTGTGGTTAGCATTTTGCTGTTAAACTTGCCACACAGAGCTGAAGAGATGTTCTGCAAAACAACACACCTTGCTGAACAAAGATATTTGTCAGGTGGAACCTTTTAAGTCTGGATTCATGTTCCAACCTTGACAACAGCAACCTCAGGCTAATTACTGTATGTCTCCTGTCCAACACCCGTATCTGCCACAACCTACTGTAGAAAATGCTCATTAAATTAAAGCTACATTTAAAGTCCAAGCAGTCAGAGCACAAAGAACGAAAACTCTGCTTTAAAGGGGGGGGGAAATCTGAGCAAATCAAACTTTGCAATTTTTAACGTAAGAAACAGTAATAAGGAAGAATACAGACTATCAGAACAATCTAGAAAATGTTTTACTGGCTTGAGGAGTAACATACATCCTAATCAACACTTGTATTTCCGTACTGTGTTATCAGGAACTCGGAACGACAGATTTCAAACGCTGGTATGACTCCACTTTCACAGCAATATGACAGCTGTCACCCTGTCCCTGACATCTGGATCCAGGATACTGATGCTACGGAACAGACACAGGAAAAACCTTCATAACACACAGTCTCTGACACACAGGTACCTGACACGTTTCTATGAGGAAATTTCCTACATTCTATTACAGTATAGGATAAAACACCAGATCAAAAAGTAACAAAACAGAATTAAATTGCACGTCCTTATTTGTGACTCACACAGGTGAAAGTTAGATTGCAATTAAAGTTTAATTTTATCGCCTATTTAATGAGTAGGTTAGAAACAACACCCTCCTGCTACAGCCTGAATTCACTTGCCCCACCTGCAATTGCAGCCTAAACATCACCAATCTGCGGGACACATCCTAACCATCACAGACCTGGGGGATACATCCAACCATCACCGAGCTGCGGGACACATCCTAACCATCAGAGACCTGCGGGACACATCCTAACCATCAGAGACCTGGGGGACACATCCTAACCATCAGAGACCTGCAGGACACATCCTAACCACCACCGAGCTGCGGGACACATCCTAACAGAGACCTGCGGGACGCATCCTAACCACCACAGACCCGCAGCGATCTCTGCATTTAACTCGACACGTTTCACCCACAGTCCCACAGACTGCACTGTCCCTTCACGATCTTTTCTCCTCCTGCTGCTCCCGTT
>NW_008683688.1:11904-23125 GCF_000695815.1 Acanthisitta chloris | reverse complement strand
TAAAAAAGACATCTTATCCCAGTACTTGGAAAAACTTAACAGGGATATGCTTTAAATATCCAGCCTGGTCAGCCACATACAGGCTTGAGCCAAGATTTTGAATGAAACTGTGATCTCACCAGACTAAGCAAGAGCTTTTCCATTAACTTCATTAGGACCAGAATTTCACTCTTCCACGTTTTTATGTTTGTCCAGTGCAGGATAGTGACTCTGTTTCTGATTTAGATTTATGGAGCTCAGTTGTGTAATCCCTATTTAGCAATTGTATAACCTACTTGCCTTTATGCAACAGCACAAGGAACAGTGGAGAAGATAAGGACTCCTTTCCTATGCTTGTACAAACCGCTCAAAAGTCTGTCAAAAGACTGGGCCTGTTAGTGAGGTTTCAGTCTTCCTTTAGTTCCAATTTGCCTTAAAAGAACAGAGAAGTTCACAAATTAATAGGAAGTAGGCGATCCTGTTTCTCTTTAAAATCTTCTGCGTATTTTGCACCATGTTTTGCTATTTAAAGAGAGCACAGCATGTCAGATTGGAAGAAGAGACATAGGTTACTCTTGCAGAAGGCCACAGAGGAGAAAGGTAGAAGGAGCAGTAAGAACCTGAGACCTCATTAAGCTACAGAGGAAACCCCAACATTCACTAATACTTTAGCCCCTTCTGTGTAAGGCACCAAACCACATAAAAATTACGGTCTGTCAGGGAAAAGGAAGAGTGGATGTCAAGGGTGTCAAAAGTGTCCTAAGCCCCTAAAGAAAAACTGTAGTTGACAAAAATTCTGAGTAATCTCAGGAAGTCAGTCATACCTGACACAGAGCAGGAGGTGACAGCAATCCCCGTCAGTCTTTCTCTGTGAAAATTACCTTATGAGCTAGCAAACTGTATAACACTATGCTGGTCCAAACCAGCTGCGCCAGTCTGTGGCATAACTGGGATTTGGTGATGGCCCTCAGAGCACATATGGTCGTGTTGCTGGTCCTCAGTGCCTTAGAGCAGTGTAGGAACCAACGCTGACCCGGAGCCAAATCATAGAGCAAGAGGGATAGCAAAAAGACAGGTGACCAGTGCAAGTCCTGAATAAAGACTTTAGTTAAATAAATTAATACAGAGCAGCCTGCAAAACGCTGGCAGGCTTCTTCTCAAATATTTCTCAGGTATGCTACAACGTTGGATAGCAGCAGTCTTTTGTTTCTGAAGCCTGGATTTCTGACTCTTGAATCACTCACACAGCCCCTTCTGTCAAAGTGGATGCTGCAGATAAGCAGGATCCTGCTGCCAGCACTTTGCTCCGAAGGCTGCACAACAACCTCTCTGTTCTAACAGCTGCAATTTGTTTTTCAATCAGCAACCTGAATTAAATCACGACCAATATACACCTACTTGATCACATTATTCTCCTCCCTTCCTAGCCTTTAAATCTCAGGCATATTTAGAGAAAGTACGCCTGTCCCTTGCCAAACTGTTTTAGAGGGTTAAAGAAGGGACAGAGCCAGGAAAAAAAGTACTTAATTTTTCTTCTCCTCACAGTAGCCTTTTCCCATGACTTTCAGTGTGTGAAACAGCAGTTTTGGTATCTCTTTCTGGTATGAGCATAACTAGAACTGTGAGTAGTATTTTCCAAATCAGATTTTGCCCATTTTTGGATTAGAGGTACTTCCCAGCCTCTAATGAAAATATGCTGCATGGTACATCTTATACTCACATAGCCTGTGTCACTGGCACATGGTCACTGTATTGTCAAACAGTGCCCTGGGCCACTGTCATCTTCCACTCCTTCCAAATGAAGAACATCCCTCGTTTTTAAATTTTTGGTTTCAGTCCCTCAGTGAATGACTTTGCAGTTCATGCTGGCACATTTTGTACCTCTAGTGGTTGAGAAAGACTGTTGTTTCTCTTTTATTTTTAGCTTCTTCGGGGGCTGCCTTTTTTTTTTTTCAAATTAAAATTCAAGTCTTGTCTAATTCGGTGGTGAGTAAAGAACTAAAGAAACAGAATCACAGTACCAAAAAATAAACAGCAAAGGGAATGAGAAAGGTTTGTAAGAGGTTTCCTAGAATTTTGTGGCTTTGTTTCTTAATGTTTTCTCAATAATTTCTATTTAATGTTAACATTAAGTGAGCATTTTGGGAAAAAATGTCTTTTCAATACATAGAGTTCCCATGGACTTTCAGTTAAGATGGGAGAAGTTATTAGACAGCTTAGCCTCCCAGGAAGACTTCCAGAAAAGCTAAGGGTTGGTTACACAATTTGGTATTCCAGACCAATTTTAAAAATACAGAGATTTCAGACCTTCTTGCTACATAAAAAAAGGTCAAAAACTCTTCAGAGAAAATATTTTGACACTTGTGAGTGTTACAGTCTCCAGCAAACAGTTCTGATTCTTACCTTTGCTGTTCTTTAGCAAGGCCAGAGTAGCAGTTTGAAGAACAGTGAAGTAACATTAGTGTTAGAGGAGTGAAATGTCAAAGCCCATCTTGCCCACTAGCCATAGCCCTTCCTTCATGTGTGAATCTAATGCTGTATTTCTGGAAACTGCATAATACACCTTTCTGGTGACACTATATGAAACATTAGCTAAAAGGTAGGGCTAGTAAAATAATCACCAGAGAGTGATCTTGCTTAAGCTATTTTCAGTACCAAATGCCTATTTGCAAAGAGAATTAATGCATGACAGCAAGGGGCTAAAAAAAGAAAAGGCTGGTTTATCATTATTTGGGCTGTAACTAGCCAGGCAAACACCACGATACAAATGTTTACAGTGTGGAACAAGTGTCTGTCTATTCTGAAAGGGCAATAGCAGCAAACACCTGCAGGTTTCAGCTGTCACTAGAGAGATGAATACCTGTGTGTGGGAGTTCGGAGGAGGCTGCACTAAAGAAAACAAGAAAGAGTTACTGGGAAGTCAAGCAGCTTGTCAAGGCATCCTCGTAGGTGTGTGTATTGAATTGTCACATTTTGAAGGCACAGTTTGAAGTCTTTTTATTAGCTGCTATTTTTGCATCCATTGCTCAAAAGGAAATTATCTGCTTCCCTACATGGACTTTTCGGCTTTCCTCCTCCGTCAGAGGCTCGTTGCATCATGTGTAGTGCTGGGGAGGACAGAGGGTTCCAGCAGCCCTGGAGGATGTGCACAGATGATTTCATGCAACTGGAAACAATACAGGAAATAATGGGCCAGCTTGAGAGATGCAAATCCAAACTAACTGCCTTGAAGTCAGTGCAGTAACTCTGAATTTAAAGTAACATAATCGCAAACAGATTAGGCCTAATGATTTTAGCTCCTAAAGGTCACCGCAATGTCAGCATTTAGAAATTCGTATACACCAGGACATGGCATTATCCTGATGACAAAGGATTAGCAGCATGGCTTGATGCCTGTCACTACTTTCCCATGCTAGAGTTTATTCTGTGGTGTGCAGAAGGCATGCTCTTTCCTCAGCCTTTACTTACACAACCATGACTGCTGGCATTTTGTCTGGAATTACAGTTGTCTATCCTGCTCATTTCTCCACAGCCTAATTTCAGTTTTGTCTCCAGCAAGTATGGTTCCTTCTTTCTTAGACCAACCGTAGATGTAATCGCTTTCTAAGTGAATTTTTTTCATCAGCATCACACCAGGGTCATTGGTCCTGCTTACAGTTCTGCTTCCATATGTTTTCACTGACACAGATCCTAAGAAGGGAGTCCAAGAAAGTTTTCTGTATTAGTATTAGGAGAAGGAATATCAGATGTCTGGCATGTGTAGTGTGCTGCATTTAACAGTGAGTCTTTACTTGGTCTTGCAGGGTTAATAACAGGTCGGTAATACAGAAAATGAGATTTTAAACTGTGAGGTTGTGACCTACTTCACTTTGACAGATTTAAGCCCCCTTTACCATGAATTATGTAAATGGAAGACCACTCCATGGCTCCTGGAGTACATTCTCCTTCAGTCTGTGAGATCAAAGAACCTTGAGAGGACAAAAACAAAAAAAACATAATGACTAGGTTGAAAATTGAAGCTGATTAAAAGACAGAGTGACCTTGCTGCTGTGACCAGTTATTTGATTATCCACTGAATTTCGTTGCCTAATTATTCATTTGTAAATCCACCCCCACTAGATTTACACCAATGTGGATCTTGTGCAGGATGCCAGAAAATAGGTTCATCTTGAGAAAAAGGTTCAAGCCAGGAAGCAGTACCTTGAAACACATGTTATGCAGAAATCCTGTTGAACCACACTACAGCTAAAAGTGTTGAATGTATGTCAATCAAAATATCAAAGTGTTTGGAAATTTTCAAATGGAAAATTTCTCTCTGTTTGCTTCTGTTAAAAGCTTTGAGAATTTACTGTTTGGTCCCATTTTGGTTATAAAACAGATATGACAGTTTTCAAATGGATGGAAATTTTGGGTTTCCCATCCCATTGTTAAAGTGTTTTAATGGTGTGGTTTTCAGCTGGGTTACTCTGCAGTATGCAGGATGCAGTCGGTAAGAGCCTTACGATCCACATGCACGCCTGTAGGATAACAGGAAGTTTACACAGTCAGCATCACCAGTGGCTGACACAAGCTTTTCTGTTGAGGGGCTCTTAGCACAGATGTTCATTAACTTAAAAAGTCCTTTTAAAATTATACATACAAAACTGAATCATTCTCAAAAATAACCACACATATGGATATAAATTGCAGGAAAGCAATGATTCACACGTTGAAATTAGCTTTAGGAACTGCAATTTGGAGAGCTTTGCAGATCTCCGATCGCCTCATTCCATTAAGTAGCAGCACAGCTCTACAAAGCTATTTTTTGCAGGTGCCAAAACGATTTAACCGTTGTTTAGATGATTAGCACATAAAAGAGCCATGTCCTCGATACTATCCCTGTTCACAATTTGATGGATTGTACTTGGAATATTGGTGGAGGCTTTTTCCATTGACTTTACTAGAGCCAGTGTTTTGTCCAGGGCTTTAGAAAGTGAAAAGCTTACAAGTAACATTTTCTAGAGACCGGGCATAGAACAGCAAAAGAAATGATTAAATGATTTCTGTATTTGTTCTTCCTGGGCTGGGTCTTTGTGCAGACTAATAATTATAGGGAGGAATCGTGTAAATATCTGGAGATACTGCTCTGTAGTGCTACAAATTGCCACTTTTGGCAGGAAATCTGCAAAGCAAACGACAGAGCTCCAAAGGTTAGCAGCTGAAACTGTTGACTTTTTGATGTCCGATGTGCACAGTGTGAGGAAAAGATGATGTGGGAACAAAATGAGTAAAAGATCTTTGGGAGCACAGTCAGAAACCGGAGCTGCAGCTCCTGGCTGCTGCAGAGCACTGGTGCACTCTGTGAGGCCGTGCCATGCCCCCACTGATGGTGAGGACAGCACAGAAAGGCCACCCACAGAGAGGAGGACTAAATGGGAGTTCTCCTTTGAGGTCTGGTCACAGAATCAGCTCCCAGCAGAGTCTTTGCAGGCTTCCAGCTGGAAGGTTTTCTTATGCAAATAGCCTCTCTCCTTACACTAAGGAAAGCAGTTGCTAGACAGTTTTCCTAAATACGCATTTTTTACCCTGGGCCTGAAGAACAATGGGCACTCTTTTGGCTCATAGAACTCAGGAAGCACTGGAAGGAAGAACTACATAATTAGACTATGAAGTACTATGTGTAACAGGATGGATGAAGAGGATGAGAGGACAGCACCAACTAGTAATACAGCAGAGCCTAGAAACCTGTCTCTTTAGATTCATGCATAGCAAAGAGCTACTGGTGGTGCTGGAAATGGAGAACAAAGGAAGCACTGTGTGATACTACACGTCATTTAGATCTTTATTGCTCTATGAGTCCTTCATCTGTCTAATGGAACATGTGTCCACTCGAATATGGAGTGGAAGGGAAGTCAGTAGCAAAGACTTCGGTCAATCTGAGGCTGTTGGTGTTGGTGACTGAGAATACTGACATGCATTGCATCACCTGTGTAGCTGTAACGCATATGCCTTTGTGAAGTCTTTTCAATGCCAGACATCGTGAACAGTAATGAAGTTTTTTGTCAAGTTATCAGGAACAGCTCTCCAAACTTGCCAAGGGGTGCGGACCCCAGAACTGAGCTTATATTGCATCTTGCAGGCTCAGGAACTTTGCAATTAGACTTCAGAGATAACTTAGCTTTGCATTAATCTGGTCTTATATAAAATGGAGCCAAAACACTTAACAAAATGCCATCAAGCTTCTAGCTGTAGCCTAACTTTAGGAAGAGATGAAGACCTGATTTAAGGTGTATGATGGAATATGCATCTGATATGAAGGGCAGACATAAAAGAATTAGAAAGGATTGTGGTGACTCAAATGCTTCTGTCTCTATCAGGTGGGCAAACAAACCTATTAAAAAAATCCACATGAGTGGGAAGTAACTTCATTCTTTCCAGTGTACTGAATTGCTTTCAAGAAAAATACCTAGCTTAATACCCTTGAATTTGCTTTCAAAAGTGACTATTTATTTGCCCCTTAATAGTGCCCTTGCAAAACTTGCTGTCCAGTCCTTGAGAATTCAAACAGCTTGCATTAAATTTGATTCACAATCAGTTCCTACTTCTCTTCCACAGTTCATTTCATTCAGGGCTTGATATTTCTATAGTGATGTCTCATATGTTTGGTTTAGGTGCAGTCAGACCCATTGATATGCTTAGATAGAGGTACCAACCCTGAGAGATGGTGCAAATGAAGTTTCAAAATTATTACCTTATCTAATCTTATGTTTGTGTTTTCTCTAGAGAGATATAAAATTTATATTCTTTGTTCTCAAGCTGTGTTCCAACATGTATTTACATTGTCTAGAAGTTTAACACTCTTATGTAGATGAGCCATAGTTTATCACCTGCAGAAGCATTACTTTGTTCAAGTTACATTTTCTCTCTTTGCTCGTCAATGCAGTTAGCTTTTAATTTGTATTTTAATTCTTGATTTGACATGGAATCATGAGGCTTTTAATTTGTTGGGGCATTTTTCTCCTTTGTGACACTTTCCAGGAAAGACTGTTTTGTTCCAGAGCTACAATCCTGTATGTATTATGTGACCAGGAACTCTGCAAAATTGATTGAAGCTGATACAAATAGGAATAAGAATACTTCTTGAGATTAATTTTACTTCCCAGGAGTTTGCCGAAACCACCTTGTTCAGAGTTGAGTCATGAAGAACAATGATGTGGCAGGCCCCAGTATAGAGAGGCATCTACTGAACGGCCAGTGAGGATTTTCAAGAATCGGTATCCTTGCAGATGGAGTTAAGATCAAACAATTTCCAGCAGCATTACATAAAATACATGTGCTGCCATATTTTCTTTTTGAATCAGAAATTTTATAACATTGCTAACTGTAATTATGAAAAGAAAATGTTGGTTTAATCACTTCCCTACCCACTAACTCAGAAGCTTAAATTCTTACACTTAAGCAAATATTTGCTGGATTCTGGAAAGTGTCTTTTCCTTCCTGGATCCTGTTGCTCAGGGCAAGAGTAGTGAACAAGAAATATAATGGGGCTAGGTGTATATAACCAGGAGGCTAAAGAACCATTCAAGCCAAAGGTCATTACTGCCTCAGAAACAAATATATGTGCATGGCGTGATCGAGACTGCAAGTGAGAATTCTGTAAAACCAAGCAACAGAGCACAAAGAAGCCCAACTACTTTAGAGGTAGAGATGGATACACTTTGGAAGAAGTTTAAATAATAGGCAACCATGATACTTGGGCCTCATCAAACCCTGTTTCAGTCCTCTGTTCCACGTAGCTGTGTTCAATCTTTTCTCCATAACTGTGCATCTTGGAAGTGAACATTTTAAAATTAATGGCATTTCAGTTATTCACATATTCACATGCTTAGAAGTCAGGACTTTAAGGAAGAGCTATAGTGTGAGACTTTTGAGAATAGTGTGTAAGGCTGCAGATCTACATCGGCAAAAAATGATCGTCCTTTATAATAAAGGAGTACATAATGAAAATAAAACAGATTAAAAGCCATTTAGAGATAAAGGAACCTTGAGACTGCAAGACTGTAAAGCACAAAATGCTGGGTTTCTTTCTGTTGCTATTGAAAATTACTGTGATATAAACAGTTTTGTAGCCTATACAGTTTCTATAGAAGACAAAAAAAAACCCCAGTGCTACAGATAAAAAGAATGAAAACTTGTCTACCTTCCAGATGAATGAGTAAACTGGCATTGACATCACTGGAAATATGATTTTTACTTTTGTTCTTATTAACTGAAAATTTGTAGTGGTTTTACATCTGATTTCACTTCTGTGCTCACTGCTGGATCTAAAGGGTGAAAGAAAAAAATCGTGTTGACTGTGATCCAATCTGTGCATGCCACACCGTGAAGCAGACCAATGTTTTGCTGGAAATAGAAGTTGGGGGGTTTTTTTCAACCGATACATAAAACGTGATGCAGTCTGAGCCTCCCTTAAGGGATTATTTTACACCATCATTTAGTCCAAACCAAGGTGTGTGTGGAGAGATTGCTTCAGATTATTTTATGACCTGCAAGATTATGCCTCCGTAAATCTGGATCTAATGGTGTACACAGAAAGGGAGAAATCTTATCCAAGCAAAGAAATCTCTCTCATTTTCTTTCTCTTCTTTTTCTTTATATTTTTCCTGGTAATAGACTTTTAAAAAGATAAAGAACTATTCATTAAATATATTGCCAGATATTCTTTGATAACGTGAGTGTTGCAATTATTTCACTGTCACAGTACAAATACAAAGGGGGGGATTGGGGGAAAGAGGCAACATGAGTGACAGTCATAATGATTACAAATCATTCATCCTAATGTTTTTGTCATCTACGTTCCTCATACTGCCTCAGCCCAGGCCCACAAAATAAAAATGTGATGTTATCTGGCAAATATGGATTCTTTCCAGATTGATTTACCAGATGCCTGTCACCACCAGGCTGCTTTGAAAGGCTAACTGATAGGCTGAGCGCTTTGCAAATTACTGCTCTGCATGCAGTCCTTTTGCAGCTGACTATGCTGCCAATGTTATTTTCTGATGGTGAGATTTAGTGCAGCATACTGGCTGGCACAATCCTTGTAGGAGATTTTTCTTGCTTGTGAGCTAAGCAAAGGGCAGGGTCCTGCATTCTTGGCAGCCTGTCATATGCATGAGCTGTTTGTTTTTTGGATTTAGCAAGCAGAGTTTTAAATCATCTTTAGCAAAACAAGACACAGAGAAAAAAGAGAGATCAAAATAGAGCAGAATATTTCATGTCATAATTTTGGCAGCACATCCCGTCTTGTCTTCTTACATTGAAAGCACCAATGAAAAAGGGAATTTGCAGTCTTCAATCTCGTGACTTTTCCATGCTCCTTGAGTATCCTCAAATATTCTAGGACTGGTCTCTCATGCCGTATCAGCCATTTTTAGAGAAAACAATCTAGTGTTGAATACTTGTGTGGGAAAAGCATAACTGTGTTAAAATAAAGGTCAATTCCAATACACAGTGAGTGGAATGTGCCCCTCAGCAGAAAACAAATAGATACTAGTTGAACAGGCAAAATAGAGCTTATATATCGTTTAAGATGTATAGGCCAAATATTGGCATTTTCTGCAAAAGGAGTTCTGTTGAAAGTAATTAAAAGATCCATCTTTCATAACTTGTCCCTGCTTGCATAGATACACACAGTTGTGATTTTTTACACCAGTTATGCTTGGAGAAAAATACATTTTTGACCAACAAATGTTTCTGTTGCATTTTGGAAATGGACGAAGTGGAGGGTTTGGAGCTTGCATATACCCACTTATTATTCAGTAATAATCTTGTTTACTGTCCCAGTCAGCTTTAGTAAGTGGAATAAAATGCTAAATAGAAAAGAAGGAAACTGAAGGTTATGCTGTACTGCACCCAGTAAAAAGCCCTTCTAATACAGATTTAAGCACAGCTAAAATGGCATAAACTAGAATATGCAAATGATTTTAACAGTACAATGTGACAGTGAAGGTGTGTCTAGTTTGCAGACACTGCTACCTCAAAAACTGTGACACAAGCTTGATGCAGACTGCAAAGCTATTCGGAAGCAGAATGAATGTTCCTTTTCTGGGGCATGCACTTCTCTGTCTGTGCTACTCACAAAGTCCAAGCTATCTGCTTTAAAAGTAGCTTGTGTTTATTATGTGCTCAGTTGTGTCATTAGGGATATGGAAAACAGTATTATGTTAATTAGCACAGTCGCAAAAAAAAGATATGTAAATAATGCTTCTTTTCTTACTTATTCCTATTAATCTGGCAGTATTTTACATCCTAATAGATTTCTTAAAGATGAAGGACAGGAAAAATAGAAATTAAAAAAAGGAATAGAACTGGATTTGTTTAGCCTTCAAATAACATAAAATAGGTAATTAATCTGAATCTGTAGTTGGAAAACTTCCTGTTGTAACTAAAGCCGCAGAGGTACTGATGGATTAAAAAGCTGCCTGAGCTCAGAATTCCTGGCTTGAGAATAATAGTGACCTCAAAATTTTGGGATTACCTGTTTTCTTGAGGTCCTTCTGCTGCTGTTTCAGACAGTCAACTCTGAGAAATAGAGAACGAGTTGTTAGGATCAGCTTAAGGACTGGGGTAACGTGGAATTTTTTTTTATAAAAGAGCAGAAAGTAGATGGAAGCTGTATCCCTAAATCACAGGAGAATATGGGGAGCAATAGGTTACAGAACTACCAGTGACTTCACCTCATAAAGGACATTGGGAGTAAACAAAAACACAGAAGAAGGAAAGGCTAACAGACAAACAGGGATACAGTGAAATGTGTGAAAATGCATTAAGATTGACTTGGGAAAGAATATTAAAATAAACAAGAGAATTTCTCTTGACTGTTTACTAAATGTAGAGTATGAGGAGGAAAGTGTTACCACTACAGCTGAGATGATATGGGAAGGAGAGTTAGTTTGACCTGGAAGCAAAATTAATTTTTAACATCAGATCTTGAAAGAATAGTGGCAAATATGAAGATATAGCAACATGGCTAATGGGACTGAGAATATGTGATGGCTAAACCTGGAAGAGGCATGGAGCAGAGATACTCGAGCAATGAGGCACATCAACGGTTTATGATTGGAGACAGAGTTCAGCAGCCTAAACCAGCCCTGCTGCCCAAAGCAGAGGTCCTGTTGGTCTCAACAGCTGATTCCTAAATCATCTGCTTTTTTGCACCAGCACAAGTGTTTCTGTAGCCACTAAACGAACTTCATTAATCAAA
>NW_008683688.1:3139-11873 GCF_000695815.1 Acanthisitta chloris | reverse complement strand
TCAAGAACAGAATACTTTTGCAAACCAAAGCACAGTGCAAGGGCATTTCTGCTTAAAATCTTTTTTGAACGTGAGTCTCAAAGGACTATATTATATGAGTGCGTCAAAAGCGTAAAATAAACATTAAGGATGAGAGAATAGTATTGAAACTAAAGGACAATGCTTGCTTAAGAGCAAATTAATACAAGCTGGCCATGAAAGAATGCAAGAGACTAGAAGAAGATTTCTAACCATCAGAGGAATGGAGTTCTCTGCCAACCTGTGAACTGGGAAGAAAACTGTCAGATTTTAAGGTGGAACTGTGCAATTTATGCAGGGAATGATTTGATGGAGATGAATTATGTGATAGGGTGCAAGAGGACCCGAGGATTGTGTCCCTCCTGATTCTTAGGTGGTACCTTGAAGCACATAAAGAACTAAAACTACTGATTGTGTCAGAAGTATTTGGTTCTGCAGAGTGCCATTATCCCAGCTTTAGTTTACAGAGAATATTCAAAGTAGAGTTACTAGAATTTATGAAAGACAGGCTGATTTTTCAGGGCAAGGAAAAGGTTTTGAAGATAAAATATTTCTTAGTCATGAAAATACTTGCCAGTGGTTCTGCAACTCTTATTTGTAACTTCTTAACTTCTCTCACTATGTACAAAACTACATACACGCAACAGAAAATGAGGCCTGACTGTATTTTCCCTATGACTTTGGGAAAATGTGTTCTTTGTTTCCAAGGGTAGTCTCCTCACCCTTGACTTTGATTCAGGTTAGTCCAGGGAGGTTGGGTTCTAGTTTTACAGCTGCTTCTGTTTGACGAGAGCTGGAGGAAATGTTACTTTAACCTTGTTTCCTGAGTGTCCTCCGTTTCTTATTAGCTAGAATCAGAAGAAGATTTTAAAAGATGAAAACATGTAAATAGTTCTGCTTCTGATCCAGCTGTATGCCCCTTCTATTCTCTTTACATTTTCTTTTTTTTTAAATAAAGGGTGACAATTTGAACTTGTCGTTTCAGCCCATGCCGATCTCAGAACATGAATGCTTCTATTTGTGACATGGTTTATTAAGACCCTTGCTGTTTCAGCAAGGTAGAAGTTCACCCAAGTTAAAAAAGCTACAGCTTCACCTGCAAAGTGGTATTCTGGGAATTCCACGCTGGATTATGCTGGGTTCTCACTGGAGTTTTAATGTATAGCAGATTCATCACAGTCATTATTGCACGTAATATGCCATGCTCCAGACTTCTTTCACGGAGAGCACAAAGCCATTACAGCCTTAGCCACTCTCTATAGCATTTGAGTTCCGAAAGTCTGTTCAAGCACTGCAGATCCCCAATATGATGATGAAGTCCATCAGCAGCAGTCCAACACTGACATATACACAGAACACTCATATAGCAGTCTTTCTAAATCTTGCATCGTGGAAATGGAGAAATGGACAAAGGCTTATTTTCTGTTGGATGTAACAGCAGAAGATGTAATAAAGCAAACCTGTGCCTGTTATTCTCACAAGGTGAATGGTTTTTTTGTCTCAATCCACCTTTCCAACAGTTTCCGCAACTTCTAGAGAAAAAATATTCTGTTGGAAAGGGACCAGTGGAAGTTGCCTTGAAGTTCACTTAGTAGTTCATCCTTTCTCTGTTGCTGAGGCTAGCACCCTGTTGAATAGCATCGAATTGTTTGATTTCTAGCAGGTATCTGGGTGCATTTTTCTAGTCTTGCTCTTCATTTCAAGTACTAGGAGCCTTGAATAGCAGGAAACAGAAGTCCCAGGATGGCTGTGGAGATTTTGCTCCACATTGACTATCACTCTGCAACTGTAATTTTAATTATATAGGATAATTCTCTGCCTTTTACAGAGCTAGTACTCAGAATTTAAAAGGAGTCTGGAGACTTCTGGGGACAGGTAGGTTAAATTACAGTTATTACCAGACAGCTATTTCAAGATTACTACCTTCTGAATAGCAAATCCTCCACTCCCATGAAACACAAACAAAACAAAAAGTTTACTCGTCCTTCCAGAATTCTTCTGGCATTCAGCTCATAAGTCGCAATTTCCAGTCCTTCACCTCAACACTCTCTTCTGCTTTGTGGAAAGAAACCTGACCATTAAAGTTTCCAGTTTGTCAGACTAAGGTCCTGAAATTAAAAAGACATAGATAGTCATTTAGTTTCAGTAGTTTTTGATGCATTAATATTAAAACTGGTTCTTTGTTGTGCATGAAAAAAACAGGAAGTGTGCATACTCAAATCTGTATTGTTGTTTTCCACTTTTGTGAAACCCCACCTGGAATACTGTGTCCAGCTCTGAGGCCCCCAACATAAGATGGACATGTACTTGTTGGAGCAAGTCCACGAGGATGATCAGAGGGCTGTAGCATTTCTCCTGTGAATTCAGACAGAATGTTGGGGTTGTTCAGCCTTGAGAAGAGAAGGCTCCACGGAGACCTCATAGTAGCCTTTCAGTACCTAAAGGGGAGTTACAAGAATGCTGGAGAGGTACTTTTTACAAGGACATGTAGTGATAGGACAAGGGGGAAATGGCTTTAAACTAAACAAGGGTAGGTTCAAATGAGATCTCAGTAAGAAATTCTTTACTGTGAGGGTGGTGAGGCACTGGAACAGGTTGCCCAGAGAAGTTGTGGATGCCCCAACCCTGGAAGTCTTCAGGACCAGGTTGGATGGGACTTCAAGCAACCTGGTCTAGTGGAAGTTGTCCCTGCCCATGGCAGGTGGGTTGGAACTAAATGATCTTTAAAGTCCTTTCGAAACCTAAACATTCTATGATGATGATTTATGGGAGTGGATTACTAAATGTTTCCCAGCATAAAAGGTCCTCCTAGGCTTCTCCACTGCATTGCTTAAGGTTGAGGTTGCCTGACTGTCCAAGCCACTCCAACACACTGTTGCGAAGGGCTTGGCTCCTACATTAGCATCAAAAGAAACTTGTGCTGTCTTCCCTCCCGTCACAGCTTTCCCATTGTATTCCTATCAAGAGAGCAAATTCTCCTCTTGGGCATCACACAAGTGGGATGAGCATCTGTTCTTCGGAAAGTCAGGAAAGAGGCAATAGATTTGCAGTAACTGCTGTGCCAGTGCTTGGTCCCAGTGCTGACCCATTCTACACTCTTTTAGTATAGCAGTTCCAGGACAGCATAGTTAATCTTGTAAATGAGGAATCAGGTGTCTCTTCTGCAATTTGAACCTTCCATGGTAAAATGTCATTTCTGACACATGTCAGGGAACTGTTGTGTTTGCATAAAATTAGATGTGGAAGGAGTTACTCAGGTGGTCACACACACCAAGTGATGGGATTAAGAAGAAATATTTAACTGTTCCCTTGTTTGCTGAGCACAGACTAGCAAATGTACAGAATTAAAAAGAGATTCTGCAGAAAAACATCACTAGATCCTGTAATTAAATATGTTTTCCATAATGCATACTTAGATCGCTAGTGGAGCTGGAATCTTTCATTGCAGAGCACAACCCTCCCCTAAATATCATACATGTGATATAAAAATATTTATTGAGAAATGATACAGTTTTAAATATGTGACCAGTTGCACTGATGAATTACATTCACAAGTCCTTATGCCTTTATCCTCTACACATGAGCATGGTTGCCTGATCAGAAACTCAACTCACCAGGACTTGTAAATGCTAAAGAACTTCAAACATTTAATTGTGTTTTAATTCAACATGCAAGGGTGATTTTTCATATCCCTACCAAATGTAAGGTTTAACCTATTCCTTCTGATGTGAAATGCACATGATACACAAAAGTAAATAAGGTGCAAAATGGGCCCTTCATCAGAATTAGACATCTCATAGATACGTGAGGCTCTCCATTCCAATCTAGTTTTCTCTCACAGGGCAGATGCTCTTCTGACTTTCTTGACCTGCCCAAGCAAGCTAAATATGCATATGACTCTCTAGCCTTTCTAAGAAATGACTGAGCCCATTCTTAAATATAAATCACATTTGCTTATAAATTATCTGCCCTGTCTCTGGACATTTTTGGTGAGCATTTCATTATGCCATGCCAGAATCTATATCTCAGGATGAGGGATGTTAGGGTGCATTCTTGACAGTTCCCATTACTATCTGCATATGAACCAGTTAATGAATTTGTCTAATCCTTTTTTACACATAGTGATACTGTCTACATGCATAACTGTGGTAGCAAGTTCCAGAATTTTAGTACCCATTATGAAAAAAAAACTTTCCTCTATTCTGAACTAATCTCCTGCTAATTTTGTTGAGTATTCTCATTACAGTATTTCAGAATTTGTTAGTAAACATTCTGCATTGTTGTTGGTAGACCTCACTTTACCCATCACTTTAGTGAGTCTGTAAGCCTCAACTTAAGTTTAATTCTCCTGTTCTGTGCCTCTCCAATTATATTACATCCTCCTTGAGCTGTGGAGACCAGAACCATACACTAAGGGCTTGTGAGGGGCCCATGGCTTTGTAAAGTGGCAGAATTATGCCCTGTGGCATGTTGTTGGCACCTGTGCTGGTGGTAGTGAATGTTTTGAGTTTTTCTGGCAGCTGTTGCTCATTAAGTTGTTGATGTCAGAGATAGCTCCAAAATCTCCTTCCCTATTTGTAGCTGCCAGTGCTGGGTGTAAACATAGGTTACTAGGTTATTACACCTATGAGTGTAGTACCTATTACACTGCTATGAATGTAGTTAACTACCTTGAAGCTGATTTGCTGCCTGCTCTCTCTGTTAAACTATCAATAGCCTCTCCAAGAACTTAGTATCACCCTCTCACTTGGACTAACTTGGACAATGCCCTGCCATGTCCAGGCCATTGAAGATGTTAAATATAGCTGGTCCTAACACTTACCTCTGAGGCCTCCACTACTGCCTTCTCTCTGTCCTGAGAAGTGACCTTGAAGGCCTACTTGCTGCTCCTTGTCCTTTAACCAGCTATCAGTCCATAAAAAGGCCTTTTTTAAACCTCGCAGCAGCTTTTTTTTTCCTAATAACCTTTGATGCAGAACCTTATCAAAGGTGTTTTGAAAATCCATATATGCTTTGTCTCCTATATCACCTTTGTTCACATTCATCCTGTGGACTACCATTGGACTGGTAGAATGGGATTCCTTTCTACAGAAGCTTTTGTTTCCCACTCAGCTCAGAAAGATACAGACATACTGGTTTTGTCCATGCATCAGCTCTCTGTCATAGTTACTCTTTTTAATGATAGTCATATACCTGCATTTTCCCACATGCATGCCTCAGACTCAGGTGAATGCCATTTCATCCTGGTAATGTTAACCAGAATCTTTATTTGCTTGGAAAAAAATCTTCTGTTTCAATCATTATTTCCTATTTAATACAATCACTCTCGGTTGTATGAGGGAGGAGGCTTACACAAGTGCTGCAAACCTTGTAAAACAGTTTTCTCTTTTAGGTTAGGCATTCTTATGTCTTGCAAACCCTCCTTTTGCACTTCTTCATTTTTTATGTACCAATTGTGCTGTGACAGACCTAGTGTATTGAAATTTATAATGGCGCACTCCTTTTCCTTTTCAAGCCAATGGCAAGATCAGGAGCAAGACAATGTAAAGTCCATGAAGTCACCTTTTGCTGGTTATAGCTAAAGAAGAAGTATTGGAAAGCTGGTTGGGCTGTCCTTTGTTGTCATGCCTGAGACCTGTCTCACTGTGCTCCCCAGCTCGTGCGGCAGTGGATCCACAGTGGATCCCCCTGTTTTACAGGAATACCAAGCAAGGCTTTTGTTGGGTGTCTTGGGTACTTTAGCTCCAAAACCCTGCAACACTTCATGGCATAGCAAGTTCTCATTTGTATCTGAAGTAAATTTTCAGTATTAAGCTGGTTGTTCAAGTGCTTGGGACGGAGAAGGAGAGTTGAAACATTTGTTACATCCCTTGCATGAGTTGCTCTGCCTGGGACATAATCAGGTAGTCTTCAGAAAATTTCTGACCCAGCAGGGTTTTCTTATTCCCTGTTTTGTTTGTGTATTTGGCACACCAGTTTTATTGACCCTCTGAGGGCTCCCTTCATGAATAAATCATATCATGGAGAGCTTTGCTTAGAAAGAAAGACACACCAGGAGTTGCTCCATTGCTAGCCTGAAAGCTTACAAGGACATTGAATGCAAGTGACATTGTCCTTCAAATGCTGAAATTTGGGAGCTAAGTCAGTCTGAAATGTACACTCATCTTGCCTACATTTATGCCCAGAAATCCCAAGGAGGCTGTCCTTGGGAACAGAGAACAAAAGTGCAAGTCCCATAGCCACACAGCCTGAAGCAGAGACTAGAATGCTTTTGGACTCAGAGCTGGAGTTGAACTAGGTGCCTGCCCAGAAGAGCCATCAGCGCATACAGACTGTGCCACAAATGCTGTGTTTCCATGCGTCTCCAGCCTGGCGGCTAGCCTGGGAAAGGGAGGCAGGACTGAAAGGCTGGGCACAGGATCACAGCCTTATTGCCTAGGCAGGGGTTTGTCCTCTGCCAGCTTGTGCCTGAGGCCCCCTCAAACCTTTCTCTCACCGCAATCAGCACTTTTTCTGTCTACAAACAGTCCTTCAGATGTGTGAGTCATATTTGAGAATGTTAAAACCCCTTTGATGACATGGTATGCGCATGCATTGCGGATATTTGATCCAGACAATAAGAGGATGGGAGGGAAGGAGCTGAGAGACATTTGAAACACGCTGAAACAAAATAATGTCGGTAGCAGAGGGTTAACTTGCTTTTCCTCTAAATGTCTGATTCTTACGCCCAGTACACACTCATCTTTTTGCAGTGTCTTGGCAGAACACTTCCTCCACGGTCAGCCTTACACCTTCCAACTCCTCCACCTTTACAACCCCCTAGAGCTTCCCCATTTTTTGAGCTTCATCACTGGAATCCTCTCCCAGGGCTGGTGCTGCAGGTTCGGGGCGTTTGGAGGCTCGGTTTCCATGGCAGCCAGGCTCCCCGGCTCCCAGACGGCAGTTGAGGAGAAGATGGGAAGAAGAGCAAGAGAAAGTCATTAAATGTGCCAATTAGTATGTAGGGCCAGGCTGCGGTGGCAGCGGTGGGGCTGCCACCTCGGCCGGGCTGCACCGCGGACCCGGGGAGGATGACACACTCAAGCTCTGCCACGGGAGGATTGGGTTGGATATTGGGAAGACCGCCCAAACCCCCCGCTGTCCCTGCCGGGCCAGCCACTGCTGTGGTGGATTCACCGTCCCTGGAGGTTTTTAGGACGAGACTGGATGTGGCACTTAGTGCTATGGTCTAGTAACCACGGTAGGGTTGGACTTGATGATCTTGGAGGTCTTTTCCAACCCAATTGGTTCTATGATTCTATGACTGCAGCGGACAGGAGCTGAAGGGCAGCTGCCCCTGGCTGGGGCAGCAAGCAGGGTATCACTCTGAGCACATACACACTCACAGATGAGCTCTCCAACATCATTCCCACCCCACAAGCTAAATGGGGTGTGAAAATAGGGAATGCCGCTAAAAACCTGCTGGGTAGGAAAGAGGACAAAAAATTATGCATTCTGAAATTTGAGATTTGATGAACCAGCAGGTATCATGGTGACATTCAGCTGGAGAACTTCAGAAAGAGGAAGGAGAAGGGGAGCTTAGATGAAAATTCGATATTCTCTCTGCAGCCTCTTAGCTTGTAGCACATGGCAGAACACAATTTATAGAAAAGATACAGCTTGGATACCAGCATGCATTTTCATGGGAATAGATGACAGGGCCTGCTAGATTCTAGTTGTGATGCCAAGCAGCATGCTGCCCTCTTCTGTAGAGCATCCAGTTTTTGTTGGACATAGTCTTTTTCTTCATTTCATGGCCTAATCTGATGGGGTTTTTTAAATTTCACTGTTCTGTTAAGTGGTTGCAACATTTTGTCCTAGGTTGACAACATTCCATTAAGAGCTGCCTGTATTTTATGCAGCTGTACGGGAGCTGTAAATGTTCTGTGATGATTCTGAATAAACAATGCAATATGATAGTCTGTTGTGGTTTAACCCCAGCCAGCCCCAGGCAACTAATTACTGTGCAGACCCTTGCTCACTCCCCACCTCTGGTGGGATGGGAAGAAGAATTGGAAAAAAGTAAATCTTGTGGGTTGAGATAAGAACAGTTTAATAACTGACATAAAGTGAAATACTCTAATAATTATTGGGTTTATTATTTATAGTCTTTATATTATTAATGTAATGAAAAGGGGGGAAAGAAAGGAATAGAACCCAAGCAAGAAGAGTGACACACAATACAAGTGCTCAGCACTCGCTGATCAATGCCCATCCCATCCCTGAGCAGTAACTGGCAACTTTCAGCCAAATGCCCCCAGTTTACGTACTGGGTATAACTTTCTAGGTATGAAATATCCCTTTGGCCAGCCTGGGTCAGCTGTCCTGGCTGTGCTCCCTCACAGCTTCTCGTGCACCTGCTTGCTGACGGAGCATGGGAAGCTGAAAAGTCCTTAACTTAGGGCAACTAGCAGCAACTAAAATATCAGTGTGTTAACCACATTATTCTCATGCTAAATCCAAAACACAGAACTGTACCAGCTAGTGAGAAGGAAATTAACTTTATCACAGCTGAAAGCACGGCACACTCAGATTGTTATAGGGATTAATTCTGTTGTGATAGAGACATCCTAAAATATTTAATCTCTAAAAGCAGAGCATTCTAGGTGTCTTATTAGGACACTGACTGGTGCTATTTCAGATTTTGATTTTCTTTTTAACAACTGATGATCACCTT
>NW_008683688.1:0-3078 GCF_000695815.1 Acanthisitta chloris | reverse complement strand
AATTTCAGAAGGATATGCTTATTAATTAATCATTTTATTGCTACTTGCTTTTATTTAGTCCGTAACAATCCATGCTCATCCCAATATATGTTTGTTCCCTATAGTATGTTTTAGTGCTTTATGTGGGATCCAGTTGTTTTAAGACATATTTTATTGATCTTGTGTGAAGCTTTGTTTGTTTGGGCTTTTTGCCTGTGAATCTCTGTAAAATGTACCTTCCTACAGTGCAGATCTTGAGTATCTGAGTTGTACATGAAGCACTTTCGAGCAGGGGAGGAATTCCTCCTGGAAGTGATAATGGAAATAATATAGACACCGGTGGTATTGCATGCCCCAGCCAGCCTCTCTCACTGTGCCAGACTGCCTAGGGCCTGACACACGCTGGGAATCCCCTGAATGCTACTGTCTGCAGGGAGCTGCCCTCCAAAGGCATAATGTTCCCTTCCACTTCATGGCCCTCCAGCAGCAGCCACTGCTGAGATTTTTCTTAACAGACCTCTGTAGGTCTTTGCTTCATTTCAGAACCAATTTCACAAACATAATATCAAAAAACATGCCATAGAATATATGACCTAAATTGAGTAACAGTTGCGTTTTATTTTTAATTATCTGAGTACATTTTGTTTTAAGTTTCCATTCAAACTGAAATCCTTTGGGAGCATCTGGCTGTTTTGTTTTGCTGGGAAACACCAACATTTTTCATTTTAAAATTTCTTGCTCAAAACTGTACTCACGAATCTTTTTGAATTTATTGGGAAAGAGAAGTTTAATGGGAGACACTCTCAGTTCAGAAGTATAAGGCGAACTTTTCTGTTGTCTTGTTGACTCCTTATTCTGCTTAGCTCACCCTCTCACTCTATTGCTTCTGATTCTTCTGAATCACAATGTTTTAACGTGATAGTCAAAAGTTATTGTGATTCTTCTGTCAGTCAGTCCTTAGACTAAATACAACCATCTCTTCCTTTACAGATGTTAATTCTTCTCTGTTCTTCTTTGTATTGTCAATACAGAACAGAAAGATCTAGGGCTCAGTTGCACGTAGACTGCTTCTGGATACCAGTGCGCAGTATAAAAACATTATCCATTTCTTCAGAATAGTAAAAGATGGTTGAATTCTAGAACCAGCATCCCAATTCATGCTTACAGATGCAGTTCTACCTTTCATTTAAGTTAGGGCTTTTTTCTCTTTCTTTGCATACATAATGCATATTATTCTAATAATTAACATGAATGGTGATGTTATAGTGTTAACATAAAATATGAATTTTTAAATGCATTTAAATATTGAAATATTAAATATAACAAGATTTTTCATTACTATATTATGTTAAGATTAAGTATTCTGGAGATGAATTTGTGGCAAATACATGGTAGTGATTGGCATCCATCAACATCCATCTCAATTGGCAGAAAGTGTATAGCACTGCTTCCCTTGCCCTCCATCTGAAAGCATCATGAGCAGCTTGCATGGCATAACCTCGGCATGTTCCACAGAGATTTAACTTCACCCTTAGTGCTAAAGTATGATAACAGAATGCTCGTCTCAGACACAAATAATAAAGATATTTACAGGGGCCTACCTTGCCAGTTGTGTATTTCAAGTCAGACTTCTCAGAGAACCAGGGCATGGCTAGTAATGGAAAAGGCTCGTTGGCCCATTGTTGGACATTGCAGAAGCAATTCCTGGTGCAAATGCAGAATAACCAACAGCTGTACTTCTGTTGCAAGATAGAATGCCCAAGACCCTTAGAAATGTGGGGCCAGTCTGCATGCTGTGGTTCTTTCCCCAAATCTCTGCCTGAAGTTAACCTAGGGGCGGCCCAAAGGCTTTCCCTGAGTCTGTGCTCACTGACTCAGGGGAAAGCCCTGTTTCTGGTTGTGACAGCTGAAAAGCAGTTTCATCAGGACTTTTTGACAGCTGTTCACAAGCTGTGGAATCCCTCAGGAGCCAGTGGAAGTTGCCTTCTCTCCTGCAAGTATGGACCCAGTGGTTCCAGGAAGGCAGTGGAAAGGTGTCTCTGTGTTCTCTTACAGAAGGGACTGGTTCTGCTTTACTCTCTTTTATTCCTTTCTCCTCCCTCACAGAGGAAAAGCAAATGAGCACGAACACTGCAGTTTTGTGTCCTCTGTGCTGGAGAGGTGAAATTATATTAATTATTATTATTCTGAACGTTGAGACTTCTTGTAACTTGACAGTGTTTTGACAACAGGTCACCTTACGCAGGAGGCTGTTAATGTTGCTGGGTATTTACTGAAGTAACTGAAAGACACATGCAAGATTAGGGCAGCAAGAGTCTTTTCAGGCCTCAGCCCATCCATAAGAGGGCTGGCTGCAGTAAGTAAGAGCATTATGTGGGACATAATGTTCGCTGATGACTATTTCTGTGCTTGCTTATTGGAGAACCTTTGCAATAGAAAGAAGGTTGACTGGTCATCCATTTCTGCATGCCCTGGATTATGGTAGCGAGCATTCTGCTTTTTTACCAGCTTCCTTTCACCATCCCCACACTCTCTTTTCTCTTCTGCTGATACGCATCTCGATTCCTTTCCCCATTCCCCAGGGCTAGGGTGTGATATTGTTGCTTCATTTAGTAGATGCTTCAACATTAAAGTACTCCTGCTAAGCATAAAGCGGCCCTTATTTGAGCAAGTTCCCAGCTGGAGTAGCCCTTATTAGGTTCATTTAACTGGGAACATACTCCCCTGCTTTCTCTAGGGCCACGACAGTCCGGGAGGCTATGATTGTATCCTTCTGTGACAGGAGGACATGGATTCTGGGAAGCTGTCTGACCTTAAAGAGCAAGGAGTTGGATTGTATTTTGTTCCGAAATTGTCGTACTTAATTCCTGTCTGATAGAAACACATTCTGTATTGACTCACACGTATTCATTGCTATCTCTTCAAAACAGGCAAAGAAAGTACATGGAGCATTAGCTTTGCCTTTCAAATGGCTATCTACCACCTGACTATTTCCCTAGCTCAGAGAAAACTGGAGCCATCTCTCACTTTTCAGCAAAGATGACATACTGACCATGACAGTGAGATCACAGCAAGACTTAAGCACATTTACATATATAT
>NW_008683687.1:6026-11345 GCF_000695815.1 Acanthisitta chloris | reverse complement strand
ATCAGCCCCAGCACCAACCCCTGAGGGGCAGTACTGAATATTATTGTACCATTATTAAGTAATAAATGTTTGTTTTGACCCATCAACAAAGATTTTGTAAAAGTATACAAATTCCTATGTATTGTGACAAATAACGTCCATATAATAATTTCTGTTGCATTTCATTTTGTAGTAAGATTTGGATGAAGTCCTCAATCTATAGAGTGTGGTGTTCAGAAAGAGAGTGATGTTTCCAACTGATCTTTTTAGTGTTTTCCTATGGCACTCAGCACAATAGCAGCCAATCCAGAATTTGTGAGACTATAGTGCTAATAAATCATGGCCCACATCCCTTTCACTCCATCAGGGACTCTTGGAAAAACCAATCACAAAAGAATATCAGAAAGCCATCTTTATTTTTAACCCCCCTGTAGTCATTTGTCAAAAGAGAACATTTCAGATTGATTCAAAATTGTTCTTAGAAACTGTATTTTGTCTGAAGAGAACCTGATGCATTTTCACATAAAATTGATTCTCTCCCTAGAAAAATGGAAAGTCAATCATTGTTCATGCAAAAAGAGTTGACTATTTTCAGCTCTTCTATAAATGCCTCAGCTTTTTGGGAAAGGGAAAGGATTTTCATTTCCTTTTTTGTCATTTCACAGGGCCTGAAGAACCTAGACCTCCACTGCAAGGCTGGATGGGATGAATTATCTCCAAACACACAATCTATCACACAGTTTCAGTGTGAATAGGATGTGCAATGAGTACAGCAAAAGAATTAACTTGATTTTAACAGAACTATCCACTATCAAATAGATCTAAGAGCCCAAGGAAAGCTTTCTTGGACACTAGTAGTCATTATGAACACAGAAAATCCCTGAAAGTGTTCAAGATCAGGTTCAATGGGGCTTTGAGCATCCTGGTCTAGTGGAAAGTGTCCCTGCCCATGGCAGGGGAGTTGTAACTAGATGAGCTTTAAGGTCACTTCCAATCCAAACCATTCTATAATTCCATGATTCTATGAAAATCCCATGGCTGGTTTATCTCCAATCCTGCCACACAATTCCAGCTCGTCCTGCCATATTTACTTTCCTGGCTTAGGCTTTTGTAATTTCATATTCACAAGTTTCTAGGAAAGAAGGACCATTTGTGTTCATTTTCCTCCAGGTCTGATCTATGGATGCTTTCAATTTTTAAAATATTTTGGAGACACTGCAGATCCCAAAGGAATGTATCCTGCTGTACTTTTGAACAGCTGTAACACTTCACAGTAAGTTGTGCTGAGAGCATGGCATTCATGCTTTCTGTCCCCCAGGCTTCTCTTTCTTCTGCTTAATTTTTCCCCTTTCCCTCAGCTAGTGGTGAAATGGTTTGTTGCCATTTTTAGCAGTGAGCAGAGAAGCAAAAGAGGACTGGAAGCATAAAGCTGAAGAAGAGCAGAAAGGGAAGGAATTAAATAGGACTTGGTGATAAGCACTAAGTGAGCATCAGACAGGAGTCAGCCAAGAGGGAGCACTCATTTTGGAGTTCACACCTTGTCTCCTTAGATGAGGGGTTGTCATTCCTCATTCACAGAAAGGGTTGAAGCACCCACCACACATGCTTTTGAGCCTTAAAATCAGTGCTAGAGTGTATGTACTTCCACCATCTCGCCAGCTTAGCACCCTTCATTTTCTTGGGAATGTCCTGATTCCTGGGTGGTACTTTTCTTTCACTGTGAGTTTGTTAGGCTGGGGAGGGAAGGAATTATGTCTGTCTAGACAGAGGTGCCTGATTCAGGGCTTGGATTCGATGCTTCTGTGATAGGCCTTTCTCATCCTTTGCCCAGCTCACTGACCAGAGCATCCCCATCTCATCCACATGAGGCTGAAGGCACTGCTCATCCTCCCCCAGTCATCAGCTCATGTGGTCTAGGAGGGAACTCACTGCCAGAGTGAAGTCATGTGAAGGGTGGCTAAGAGCCTTTGTGGAGTGTGTCCTTTGTCTCCTCTGTGAGAAGAGGCTGAGGCTGCTCCATGTAGACACAGATGGTTCCAGCTAGTCCCAGCCAACTCCAATGGACCCACTACAGGACACAGCTGAGCCCCCTAGACAAGCTGGGGGTACCAGGGGGAAAACATATTTAAAGAAAAGGCAAAACCACCACATGGTAGTATGAGTGAGACAAGAGTGTGAGAAAGAACAACGTGAACACCAAGACCAGAGGAGGAGGAGGAGCTGCTGGTGTGGAGGGGCATGTTTAACCCATCTTATCCATGGCCAGCTGTTCAATCACTCACCCTCAACAGGCTGAGGGGGAAAACAAGATTATAAAATGTCGAGATAAAGGCTGAAACCAGCTGTGTCTGACAGGGTAAACCCAGTTTCTCTTCACAGAGGCCACACTGCAGCCCCCACTGCCAACAAGTGGGCACAGACAGCCAGTGCAAGTCATCAAAACAGAATTCACAGGTCTGGCAATGAGAGCAGCCAAAGTGGTCTCTGGTTGACAGTTCACCAGGAGAGCACTGAGCCAGGAAAGGCCAGAACATGAACTTCATACCCTAGAACTGAATTATTTCTGGTGTCTACTCAGTATCAACTACATTCACTGTCAAGAAAAGCTGGAATCAAAATGAAAGCTTAATTAAGCAAAATATATTAACTGCTCAGCTGCAGAATCATCTAGCCCCAGATTACTGAAAGCAAAAGATATTCTAGTCCAGATATACTTTATATTGATTTGTATTGCAGATTTTGCTTGGTATTTATAAAACTTGGTTCACCACATTGCTTCTGTGGGGATAAGCCATGACTGAGAGAGTTAAGTCACTATAGATGTTGTATGCAAGAAGACTGTAAGCTACTCACCTGCCAACCTCTAAGCCAGCAAGCAGAAACTGTCACATGCTATTGAGTCACAGCTAGGAAATGTCAAGAAAAAGGACATGAAGAAACACCTGATTTCTGTACCATGGTACAGAAGTGGTAGCCAGCGAAAGAGAAATAAGAGGCTGAACTATGACCTGTAAATCTCCATTGTATTATCTGTCTTAAGAAGTAGTCTAGATGTACATTGCACAGATTTGTCTGGCTGTTGAGAGGTACATTCCCTGACTGACAGAGTTTTGTTGTGACAGCATCTTCCAAAATGAAAAAGGCTTACCTGCACTGGTGTCATAGTGGGCTTACCAGAGCATGGTAGATTTACTCCACTGGTTCAAAGCACAGTTGGTTTCCACAGCTGCATCTTGTTCTTAGAGCACTTTGTCAGTCCATCACACTCATAAAGTATTCCCTTCAGTGCAGAGATGATCATAGATATGTAGTCTTGAAAAAGGGAGAATTCACTCTTAGTTGGAACTGCAATTTGGGCTGACCTCCTCTTCTTCCTCCTCAGGCAATTCATACCCTCTCCACTACCTGCACTTCAGGAGAACACCCAGTTAATTATTCATGGAGTGCTGAGGCCTTTAAACTCCATTGATTTCCTGCGTCTGGCTCTTGATTGCATCTAGTAAATTCATTCCTGTTTGATGGCATTAAGTATTTTGAATAATTAATATGGTAATTTATCCCAGGCTGAGGAGTAAATGTTACCTTCTGCTGGGAGGAGGGTTGGGAGGGGAATACTCTTTAGGGCACTTTTCCCAATTCCTTTAATGTCAACATGGTACTTAATGTAAGTGTCTGTCTGACAACTATTGCTGCTATGAGACTCTAGGGCAGGCAGGAGTGGGAGAACAAGCATTACATGCACAAGGATTCATTCTTGGACTATGTTTTTAATTGTCTGACAAACACTCAAAATGCCTATGTGACATCAAATACGAGGGAAAAAACAAATCTCTGTTCTATCATGGTCTTGTCAAATCAATGGAAACTTTTATTTTGAGTTCTTCAGGAGTAGAACTGAACTCCATGATCCAAGCTCTGCTCAGAACACTCTTGGAAACTTAATCTATTTTGGATTTAACAGACCTAGTAATGACTTCTGGACCTTCCTGCCTAACGCAGAGGAAAGCAATCCTTTCCTTAGTGGATATCAACATTGGGACATAATTGACTTTTCTCATTTTTTAATTTTAAAATGCATCTAATAACCAGAACCATTAATTACTTCTGCTTTTACCTTGTTTCTAGCCCATTAACATCTTTTCTAGACTGGTGTTTATATCCTTCAGGTACTCATATCATAACCCCTAGACTCTAAAGTCATTAGTAAACTGACAGCTACCCAATCCAATCAAACACTTCTTCCTTTGATTTGCCTCTGATGTGAAGACTCTTTTGCCTTGAGAGGTCATGCCAGTACTGAGCATTCAGACACTGGAATAAAAATTGGAAGGGCAATAAGGAACTGCTAAGTCACTTTTCATTTGAAAGATATATTAAAGAATCAGGATAGCCCCTAACAACACACTGAAATGACCACTGGATGTTACATACAAGACAAATCTTAACTCTTCAAAGTGTTTTCTATTCTTTCATGGCTTCCTTTCATGGATTTGTCTTCTCCTAGAGGTTTAGGTATTTTTTGTCTAAGTTGATTTTGTCTTCTCCTCACATACTTTTACTGGCACTTGAGTGTATTTCCGATCTGTCTTCTTCAGGACTGTGTATAATTTTTGAGTGCAGTAATAGGAAGTGAAGAGACAATTTATTCTTGCAAAACTATAGAGATGGAGGTGATTTAATCCTCTACTTATTGGATATATTCTTCCAGATGGAGTTTGAACCATATTATTTCTGAGGTTAGACAGCAGTACTTAATGACCAACTACAGAACTTTGATGTCTGACAGTGCTTAGAGAGTAGTCTCAGCCCCATGGCGTGGCTTCAGCACAGTCAGATCTAAAATAAAAGCTTCAGGTAATTGGTGGGGCTCAAAACCAGTGCAATTGTGGCTTAGAGGTAATAGTTCTAATTCGTGTTTCTTTTCTCCTTGCTGGGCTGTTAAAACTTTGGTTTCTTCCAGCTCATGCAAATCTCCTTTCTGTCACCACTTGTGCCATTTCCAGGAACAGAAAGATTCAACCAGTGGCAAAATTACAGAGAAGGTTTGGGCAGATTTGAAGTCATCTGCGTCTCTCCATATCTTCTGGCACTGTTTCTTCACTACAGGATGTCCATTCCTTATCCTGGGATGGCTGTTTTTTAACTTCAGAGATAGATTCCATTGTATAAACAGTTGATCTGTGAGAACATAGCAATTTATTAGCTAAAATGTCCTGGGGCTCCTATTAGAAGAGAAAAATTCTGAACGACATCAATTTGGCTGTTCGCCCACAATTCAAAGCATTTAATATCTAGTGCTATCTTAAATAATTCATTAGTGCTCAATATGCCTAATACCTC
>NW_008683687.1:0-5986 GCF_000695815.1 Acanthisitta chloris | reverse complement strand
CTGCTGGTTTCTTGTACTTCTATTGGTTTAAACTCTGATAAATATATGTTTTACCAGACATGAAAATAACATCAGGGAACAAATGCCTTTCAGGCAGTGAAATGAGTGAAAGGCATTTTCCTCTCTCTGTAACAGCAAAGTTACTATTTTCTCTTTAACCTTACATGTTTCTTTGAATTACAGCTGGTGAATTTGTATGAGGAACTGGTCCTTGAGGACCAAGCTGTGAGGATCAGCTCAATCACTTCAAAATTCAGCTTAAAAGAGATTTTCAGTGCTATATAACTCTGTTTGTACATATTTGTTTGTGCTGCTAAGCAACTAAATAAAATAAGCAAATTATAAAAAAAAAGATTAGATAAAATACATTTCAATTAAATATAAATTAGAGAAAATGCATTTCAATTTAATATAAATAAATTCCTGCCTAACTTCAATTTAAGAGCATGTGCCCCACTGGGTACTTAGCATATGTGTAAATAATTGTCCTAACATTGACCATGCATCTTGCAAATATTTCAGCCTGTCATTTGCAGCTGTCTAGGAGTATAATAACTTTGCAGATGATGACAGTGTGAAATGTTTCCTGTCTCTTAACCTCTGCCCCTTCTCAGTTTTCTTAGAACTTTCCTAATGGGCAACATGATTCCTGCACAGGAAATTTATTAGCCCAGCATATTGTTCCTGACTTCCCACCTATTGCTTGTAATTAAATCTAATTGCAGAAAGGAAGAAAACACAGCCTTGGAAAGGTTCACTAGGATGACTGAGAAGCATAATGGACAGGATAATAAAGAATAAAAGATACTGGAAAAGACCTCTGATTTGATTTGAGTTTTTCTGATCCAAACTCTTACTGAAAACATGGCTAAATTACAGTCTGCCCATCTCCTCCTATAGCTCAGCCACTTGGCAACTCAACATTTAAACTGGGCTGCATCTCTCACATGTGGAACCACCACCACCTTCAATGCCAAATCTGACTTGGGCCACTGCATTCTCCATCAGAGCTTTGCCTGAAGCCAGAGGAGCTTTCTAGGAGGAGGACACTGGAGCAGTTGTTCCATCTACTGCCAGAGACCACATCTGTGTAGACTCCTTCGATGTCACACTCTTTTAATAAGCAGTCCAAGGCTCACAACACTGACTGCCAAAGTCCCTGCTAACCAGTCCCAAGATCTGTGCTTCTTTGTAGCAGTTATATATGTCCTTCCCAGTAACACCTGGATAAGAGCCTTGATGCTATCTCATGAGGAATTATCTGGAGTTAGAAAGGGTGGGTGTTCCTTAATCAGAAAGCATTCAAGCAAGGAACAAGCTTGAGCAATTCAAGCTTAGGAACATTGGACTCTCTAAGAATCACAGAATCATAAAATATCTTGAGTTGGAAGGAACCGACAAGGATCATTAAGTCCAACTCCTGGCCCTGCACAGGACAACCCCAACAGTCCACCATGTGTTTGAGAGCATTGTCCAAACACTTCTTGAACCCTGGCAGGCTTGGTGCTTTGACCACTTCCCTGAGGAGCTGTTCCAGTGCCCAATGACCTTCTGGGTAAAGAGCCTTTTCCTAATAACTAAACTTCTAAACTAAAACCAAAACCTAAACTTCTTCTGACACTGCTTCAGGCCATTCCCTCAGGTCCTGTCACTGGTCACCAAAGAGATCATTGCTTGCCCTTCCTCTTCCCCTCATGAGGAAGCTGTAGGCTGCTATGAGGTATCCCCATAATCAATTCTATAAATTGTAATTTAGCTTTATTTGCCAGAAGCAAACAATTGCTGTGTTACCTACTGAAGTCCTTCTTGGCTCGTCTTGTTCACCACACTCTGTTTTACAAGACACAGAACTCAACCTCTAAGAACAGCTTCTGTGTCTTATGATATTGGAAGATGAAGTTGAATTGTAAATCTCAAGGTAGGTGTGCCCTTGATGTGCTTCTATATTATATATTTGACTCTAATTATCTCTGTTCTTACCATATATGTACAACATCTAAATCAATCTCCTCCCAAATCAGACTCAATACAATTTCCCACATACAAGTACCTCAGGCTGTTTGAGATACATTAAGGTATCAGAAACATCAGCACAAGGTTGACATTCAATAAAACAAGACTTAAAGATACCTGAACACTTCTGAAAAAAAAAAAAGAGGAACCAGGTAGAAGACCTAGAATTTGGTGCCTTACTGTGGCACTGAATATCATTCTATTCAAAAGTGCAGTATTGTTTTTATTGTTTCTCTTATTGGAAAGTCATAGAATCACAGAATAATCAGAGTTGAAATGGACCTTCGAAGATTATCTAGTCCAACATCTAGTCCAGTAGAGAGACTGCAAGATACAGAATTTGGGCTCTTAGGAACTCTGTTAGAGCTTGTTCTGGGAAAGAAATGTTAAGTTGCATTGTGACAGCTCTGCTTTTACAGACAAGCTGCCATCATTTCACTACATAGTTCCATCATACTTCAGTTCATGAGTGAATGATAAATATTTAGGTATGTGTATTTGTGGTGATTTAGGGTATCTGTCTATATACAATTAAATTTTTTTAATATATGTAAGAACACTCTGCTTCATAGGAACACGAATATTTCCATAACACATTTCTGAGTACTATATCCAATATTCTTTGAGATACATAAATGGTATCTATGTTTCTTGCCCATAATCTGTGAGTCACGAGTGGTTTGCTGAGATTTGGTAATTCCACAATCAGGCAAGAATGTTTCTGAGACAGCTGGAGCATAAGAAAACCAGTTTAGGCAAGTTTCCTGTGGGCGTTTGCAAAGTGGAACAACTTTTGAGAAGGAAACCAAAAAACTTGGATGTTACCATGTGTCATCATGTGAAGAAAACACTCAACAAACATGTACTTTTTCCTAATGTGATTATAGTCTAAACAGAGAAGTGAAAAAGTGATGCATGCTGTGACTGCTCCACACAACACACACAGCAGTGTGTGCTCACAGACCAGAAAATCAACTGAATCCTGGGCTGCATCCAAAGGAGTGTGGCAGTAGGTTGAGGGAGGTGATTCTCCCCCCGTACTCTGCTCTGGTGAGACCCACCTGGAATGCTCAATACAGTTTTGGTGTCCCCAACATAAGAAGGACATGGAACCGTTGGAGCAAGTCCAGTGGAGGTGACAAAGCTGATAAGAGGACAGGAGCACCTTCCCTATGAAGATAGGGTGAGGAAGTTGAGACTGTTCAGCCTGGAGAAGAGAAGGTTGTGTGGAGACCTCAGCAACCTTCCAGGATCTGAATGGGCTCAAGGAAGATGGAGAGGCACTCTTGGTTAGGAACTGCATTGATAGGACAAGGAGTTATGGAGATAAATTGAAAGAGGTGAAATGTAGATTAGATATTAGGAAGAAATTTTTACTTTGAGGGTGGTGAGACCCAGGGAGGCTGTGGTTGCCCCAACCCTGGCAGTGTTCCAAGCCAGGTTGGATAAAGCCTTGGCCAACCTGATGGGAGGTGTCCCTGTCCAGGGCAAGGAGTTAGGACTAAGTGATCTTTAAGGTCCATTCCAACATCCTTTATCATTCTCTGAGTCTGTAACACATCATAGAATTCTTGAATTAACTGTACAATATGTCATTCCTGTTCAATATAAGTAAAATAGGAAAATGCTGAAAAGTCTGAGACCTAAATGAATTCTCCATCCATGAACCGGTATGTGAAGAAGAAACAAGTATTTGATTATTGCTACATTTGTACATTGAAAAAGGAAATCAAGCTAGTCTTAACTTTACCACAGTTATAAAGTTTGTTTGGCACTTGCAATGTGATAATCCAATGGGGTTATTGTTTTTACTTTTTTGTCATAAAAGGACTTTTCTTATCCAAACTAAAGTGCCATTTGCTGGAGCCTGACTGCAGTACTTCCAATAAAATGTGCCAAGAACAGGGATTGGAGAAAAGATATTATTTCACTCCCATTTTACAGATGATAAAACTGAGAATATGAGAGACTGAGTAATTTATATATACTAGAAAATTTTCTAAGAGCTCTTGAATTCCTATTAGCTGCTTCAGTGGTTAAAAGATAAAGAAATTAATTAATTAATTAATTAAATCACTTTCAGGAAGTCATTTTGTAGAAGTTTCTTTAGCATCAAGACTAACAAAATTATTTTTAAATGCTATTAAGAATATGATTGAAATCTCAGTAGTGTTCATTTCAGTCCTTTAAACATCACTTTCTATGAATATCTTTCAAAGGTATAATTTCCCTAACTAGTATCTAACCTTGCAGCATTTTCATGTCCCAGAGAAAATAATTTTACCCCAAAAATATGAGTTTGCCACTAGCATCTCAATTAGATGCAAACCAGTATTTATGATCCCATCCAAATACAGTGAAATCTTCAGTTCTTTTGCTACTCCATTGGAATAAACAGGCAAATTCATAGCCCTTGAAAAGCAATTCTTTAGCAAACTGCTGATCCCAATGCTATATTCACAGAAACTCAACTGTTTATCTGCTTCACCCACAGACACCATCCAGGGCACGTGTAGGACACACTGAGTGGCTGGAATTAGCAGAGTCATTTATGAACTGCATATAAATGTAGCATTTGCACATAATTCTGGGTGATAATAGCCAAATTAGGGAAGGTGATAACACCAGCAGGTTTTTGGTTTTTTTTTTTCAACTTAGCATTTATGGAAACGATTTCTTTATCCTGTTCTTGTACTGAGCAGAGCAGTAATTAAATCAGAAATGAGATGTCTTAAGACATATTAGAAATAAATGGTCAAAATGTTCTATTTCAGTGTATATTGGAGTTAGGAGATGTTTATTTTTTTTTTTTTGAGAATCAGAAGGATATTTTGCTCACACTCACTCTAGTTTAAAACCCTAGTTATGCACTGCCTTAACCTTATGGTTGTCAATGGATCTAAGTGTTTGCTGAACTGTAACCACAGTGGTTCTTCCTTAACCTCAAGTGTGGCTTGGTGCATGCTAAAATGTGATCATTTCTTTGCTTTAGAACATGTGAATCTCAATACAATGAAAAACTGGCCCAAGGAGACCAGACAGGCTCAGTGCAGGGAAATGGGTAAGATAAAAGCTTGACATGCCAGCCAAAAGAACATCTGTTCCTGCATTTCAGAGAGAATTGAGCAATTTTAAAGGCAGTGAAGCCCTTTGTCAGCTTCCTGCTTAGTCCATAATTGATCTGTAAAGGTTTTTCAAAGTGCCATCAGAGGAAAGAGAAAAACAGGTTCAGAATTTTTATGGTGCTCTGGGTCTTTTGTTCAAATTGGGCTGAACCTTTATTTTTTTTTAGAAACAGAAACAACAGCACTCCAGGATTGTTATTTTTTAAATTAAGATGAAACAATGGCAGCAGCACTACCTTTCCTTCCTCATCCCACAGCTTAAGCCATGAGCAAGGAGTTCAAAGGGTGTCTAAAACGTCAGATACAGTAGTTGAGAACTTCTCAGTTTCTCCAGGGACCAGATGTAAGAGAGGAGCAAGTGTAGGCTGTGATTATTGCCTGCAAAATTTTAGGCCACTTTTACTTTCTGGCAGCAGCTTGGTTCCTTGTGGGAGTGAATGAGTGTCAATACTTGCTGAAATCAGTTATAATTTCTTCTCTTCCTGAGTCTTGAAGAAAACGAGCTGCTGCTGAGAATAATGCTGCACAGGCACAGATGAACCAAAAGAGGCTTGTGCTTCCAAAATTTTGAGAAGCACTGGCACAGTGTTAATCACTGTCATTTGCTAGTAGAAACAATCACTGAGTGCAATCACTTCTTGATTGCTAAAGAAATCTTCCTTTGCCTGGAGTACTAAGGTTTGCTTATTTTTTTTTTCAGCAGAAATATCTGTTGCAGCTGCCACCGAAAACCACAAGTGACAGCAGAAGCAGACAGATATTTGTGATATTTTGGTGTTTCTGTTTGCAAACAGAAGCTCAGAAAGTCAGTAAAAAATGTGATTATTGCAGAAGCAGTCATATATATA